>NC_083318.1:25225356-25458395 GCF_963455315.2 Globicephala melas | reverse complement strand
CACCAGGAATTGAATGAACCTTCACCTTGATCTTGGAATTCTTAGCTTCCAAAACTGTAAGAAATAAATCTCTGTTGCTTTAGCCATCCAATTTATAGTAATTTGTTACAGCAGTCCAAATAGACTAATACACAGGTTTTACTTTTTTCTTTAAGCATTTTAAAGATGTCTTTCAATTGTCCTCAAGCCTCTTGTTTCTGATAAGTTAGCCATGATTTGTATAGTTGGTCCCCTATTGGTATGCTTCTTTTGAATTTTCTCTTTTACTTTGGTTTTCAGTAGCTTGGCCACAATGTACCTGAGTGAGATTTTTTCCCTTTTGTTTTGTTTTTGTGTTTTTGGTATTTATTTCTTGGTTGTTTTTTTTTTTTGCCTGATTTCCTGAGTATGAAGTTAACATCTTTCAGCAATTTTGGAATATTCTCAGTCATTATATCTTAAAGTATTTTGCCTTCCTCTTTCACATTCTTTTCTTCTGTTACTCCAATTGACATAAGATAGATCTGTTTATATTTGTCATTCATTTTGTCAAATGGCTCCTCGTGACTTCAGTATCTTAAATGGTTGACTGAATAGAGACTCGGAATTTCAGAGGATATGAAAGACAATTACCATATAAACTCTTCATTCTTTCAAACGCAATTCAAATTTCTTTTAAACTATTTCTAAAAGTGAAGCTGCTAGGCATTTTGCTCAATTAAAACAAGAAATAAACCATTGCTTAAGAAAATGTAGCAACTATTCTGCAATCCTTTGATTAAATAAAATGCTGAAGTGTATCACTAACTCAGAACTAAATAATGCAAAAATGATAATCAAAGAAGTCTATGTTGTAGGGTTTTTTTCCATTGATGATAGTTTAATTTTCTTATGCAATTTAATTGCAATGCCTTTCCTTTCCCACAGTCACTAAAGTATGAAGCAACTGGCAACTGATAAGTTGAAAAGAATAAAAAAAAGGACAATGATAAAACCATCTATAATATTTACATTTAGTTTGCCTTTGAAAGTTTAGTAGTCAGACACAAGGTGCTTATCTTATTCCACTGTATGACTTACTTGTCTGTTGAATACTTTCTATTCATCTCTATGGTAAACAATTACCTTAACCTCACTTCACAGCTGTCATGTCATTCTGGTACTTATCTGTATTTCTACACTCTGAGAAAAGTCTTATCACTTTATCTCTTCAGATATTCCATTCAAGTCTATATCTTAACCTTTCATTATATTTCATGCACCATAAAACTTTCTACTTTTATAACAGACCAACATTAAGCCATCACTTTTTTTATAATGCTACAATTTCCATGTATATACTTGTTTTTTTAAAATGATTGATAGCTTTATGAACTGACATTTCTTGTAAGGTCTACTGCTGTCAACTTATACAACCCTTTTTTAAGTGAGGTATTTAATGTATTAGAGAAATAGCAATACAGGTAATAATAAACAATAAAAATCTATTTTGTTAAGGTCTACTCATCTCAGAATCATAAATAATATAGTATCAATTAAAATATTTTCAAATATTTTATCTCTCTGAAGAATCGCAGAACTTACTTTATTTTATATTCCAGTACATCTCCCTGAGGCAAAAGAACACTACTTCACATGGAACCCAATCATTAAGAACAGAAGTAAGAAATAACATATTTAACTTATAATAGTTACATGGTCCTACATGAATAGTGTTGCAGATACATTGGCCAGTGAAAATTTTTCGTGTCTACAATCAAAAACATATAGGTTGTTAATTGTAATAGAAGAATTGCATTAATTCATAAAAGACTTTACAAATAGGATACATAAATGGCAAAATGAAGGAGAGAGAATAAGTTTGTGTGTGCATGCGTGTGTGGCAGAGGTGAAGTGGATAAAGTGAAAGGGGGATTTAATGACCACCTAGAATGAGTACTAGAGTCTTAGAGCTAATCCATCATTTCAGAGAACAAAATAAAACAAAAAAATACAAACCAATAAGCAAGCAACTATTGATTCTGTCAATGCTATCATCATAAAAAAATGATAATTTATCAGTTGATAATGATAATTTATCAGTTGATAATGATAATTTATCAATCTAGATATTATGCCTATTAAAGCCAGGTATTCCTGAGACCATTTTTTACAACCAGCAAAATGTCTTCTTTTTACATTTATCACTGATATATGGGAGCTTTCACTTATAAATGTCTGGGTTATCTGATGGGAAATTGAACCAGCATCTTAAATTTTCACTACCTGATGTTATGGCTCAGTGTCACTCTAAATCAATGGTGGTGTTGATGGTTACAAAATAAAACTATCAACCCAACACCACAGTTTGTGACCTCACTTGCTCTCTTTTCTTATTGGAATTTTTTCACCCAAATTAAGTAAAATAAACTTTTTATACTGGAGTGAGTGCTTGCCCTGTGATTCTTAATATAAAGAATATAATATAAAACAAAATATAATATTATTCCTATAATACAAAGGTTGATTGAAATATATTTTCAGGGCTTCCCTGGTGGCGCAGTGGTTGAGAATCTGCCTGCTAATGCAGGGGACACAGGTTCGAGCCCCGGTCTGGGAGGATCCCACATGCCGCAGAGCAACTGGGCCCGTGAGCCACAACTACTGAGCCTGCGCGTCTGGAGCCTGTGATCCATAACAAGAGAGCCCGCGATAGTGAGAGGCCCATGCACCGCGATGAAGAGTGGCCCCTGCTTGCCACAACTAGAGAAAGCCCTCGCACAGAAACGAAGACCCAACACAGCAAAAATAAATAAATTAATTAAACTCCTACCCCCAACATCTTCTTTAAAAAAAAAAGAAATATATTTTCAAAACCGTAATTAAGTTTGTTACCTATATTAGTTTTGTGAAGTTATTGAGCACTTCATGAATAATTCAGTTAATGGAATTTCCTACATCTAACTTGTGTTCTGTCTTTTTAAAAACATTTTTAAATGTATAAAGAATAGAAAGAACTTTACTACCCTGGAAAAAAGAACCAAAACTTTCTTGCTCCCTCAGTATTATTCCATCTGTCTTTTTACTAGCAAACTTCTTTTAAAAATAAGCTATATTTACTCCTTTCCTTCTAATAATTTAGCTCAAATTAGCACTATCAGAAATTCAACACAATTGTTATTAATAAAATCTAGCTGCAGAATAGATCTTTTTCTCATACTTCATTTTCTTTGATAACATTTAAAAACTTCTTTCCCTATCTTTGTATGGTATTGAATAGGGTAGTTCTCTTTTATTACTCTTGCTTTTGTCTATTGCAGAGGCTTTCCTTAATTTTCAATGTAGAATAATTCCCAAGCTTCATACTCACTACTTTCACTCCTGTAAAATTTAAATACTTTTAAAAATAAAATTATTTAAATGATCACCACATTACATCTGTCCATTAAATACACATCCAGTCCAGAGCTCTTTCCTGAGTCACAGTCCGCTTGCCAGTCACCGAAGGAACCTCTCAAGTCAAACGCCTTTCATCACCTCAAGTTTAATATAACTAAAATTTAATTTACCTCCATTTCAAAATCATACTCCTTCCAGTTTCCTGATTTCCTCTAATGCTACAGAAATTTCTAATGCTTTACCCAAGGTTAAAAGAATCAAGGTCATGCTCCAGTCTCTCAACATCTGCCTACTCTGTCTTAACAGTTTTCCCCTCATGATCCATTTTTTAAATCTTTTCGTTACCTTTAACTACTTCAGAGTCTTATCAACCCAAAACTAGATCATTGTCAATGTTAGCTCATTCAAAAACATTCAGTAGCTACATATTATCTACCAAAGTTTACAAATGATATTGTGTGGCAGGCAAAATCCTCTAAAATGTGTCTCCCACATTATTTTCCCAGCCTATCTCCCAGAGTTTTCCTTATGCAACCCAAGTCCAAATAATTAAATGACGTTCAAATGAGGAAATTTTTCTATGCACATTATCTGTATTCCATCATCCTTGGGAAATGACATTCCGCTTATTCTTCATTTTCACATATTCAAGTTGAATCTATAATTCAAGGCCTAGGACAAATATTGTTTCCTCCTCTATGCCTAAGTGATGCCACTCTTACCTCCTTAACCCACCAGCTTGAACTAATAGTATTATCTTGTGGACTATGCTTAAAGGCCATCTGCCTTGAATACATTATGTAGACCGCTTAATGACATTCTGCCATCAGTATATTACTGATGCATTATATTTCCAGTTGGACTTAAGAATAGCCCATAATATTTGCATCTGCTCACAACTTACCACACTTAATGTGGGGTTTCAAATATTTATTGAATGAATAACTCAATTAACTGAAATTCCTTGTGTTAATTTTATGTGTCAACTTCACTGGGCCACAGAGTACCCAGATATTTGTTCAGACATTATCCCAGGTGTGCCTGTGAGGGTGTTTGTTTCTGGATGAGATTAATTTTTGTATTGGTAGACAGAGTAAAGTAGATTGCCTTCCCTAATATGGGTTGACCTTACTTAATCAGTTGAAGACTTGAATAGGAAAAAAAGCTGAGTAAGAGGGAATTCCTCCTGCCTGACTATTTGATCTGGGGTATCAGTCTTTTCTTGCCTCTAGCCTAAAAGGAAAAGGCAGCACTTTCTGCATCTTGAGCCTGCCGGCTTTCAGACTGGATCTTACCATCAGCCCTCTGGGGTCTTCAGATAATGACATTTTTCAGCTTCCATAATCATGTGCCCCAATTCCTTATAATAAATCAATCTCCCTATCTCTATCTCTCTGTCTTATTGATCTACTTCTTTGGAGAACTCTGAATAATACATTCATATATTACTTTTTTCCAGTTTTATTGAGATAAAATTGACATATAACACTGTGTTAGTTTAAGGTGTACAGCATAATTATTTGATATATGTATGTATTGCAGTGATTACCACTATATGTTTAGTTAATAGCATCATATCACATCGTTACGATTTTTCTTTCTTGTGGTAAGAACTTTTAGGATCTACTCTCTTAGCAACTTTCAAATATACAATACAGTACTGTTAACTGTCAGAATCATACTTCAGAGCAATTTTGGAATAAACTGAGCGATCTTAAAATTAGGAAGTAGTTTTTCTTTATCAGAAACTAGCTATTTATTGTGCTTTTGAAAAAATTTCATTACTCAGTTACTTGATGCTTAACTGTAAAATGGTTTCAATTACAATTAAGTCACTCAAACAGAACAATCACTTAAAAGTTGTCAAATATTACTAATTGTTATTAAGGGAGAACATACTATTTAATAAAGCAAATTGGCTTTTTAAAACTTCAGCATGTTATTATCAAAAAAGCAAGGATATAATACAAAGTATTTTCTTTTGCTTAATGTCACTTTTGAATTCTATGAAATTCAATTACACTTCATGGCCACTTTTATTCAACATGTATATTTTTCTTCTTTGTTTTATCCACCAAGCACATCATCCAAATAAAGAGCCACATAATAGATAGTCTTGGAACATTGCTACGTACAATACTCTTTTCTCCAGAGCACTCCTTCCTTAGCCAATGGAGTATCATCTTACTCCATTCCGTGAATCCTTACACACAAGGTTCGTTTGGGCAACAACGGGTATGGGTGTGGATTTGATTTTCCCTTGCCACCTAATTCACTCCCTTGAAAGGAAGCCATTTTATTTTCTAAAGGAATGTGTAGTAAAACATTCAGATGACAAGAGGTGAACCCAGTGTAAAAATGTGCTAGCTGTATCAGAAAATGTCTTGATTACTGAGGAAAAAGAAAGCAATAGTTTATAAAGGTCTTATCTAGAACAGTGCTTCTCAAACTTTTTGGACTAGAGATCCCAGAAGCAACGCAAAGGCCCCCAGTGCCCAACTTCACAGCCCATTCCTAATTTTTTAGGAAGAGAGGAGAGGAGAGTATCATATATTTGTTTGGTTATAGTAATTAGAGACCTTTTTTCCACAAAAAAATTGGAGAAGAAAAGCTTAATATATACCTACTATATTAATAAGGGTATGATATTGTGGGTCTGTAATAGGGGATTGGATATATGTGTTTGAAAAACGATTACATATTTTTCTCAAGATCTAGTTATTTTTATAAGTTAAAATGCTGTTGGAGCATGCATATGCCTGTCACTAAACACTACTGTACTCAAAATACTTAAAATGGATAACTAAAAAGGAAATTAAGCTAATAATAATTTACTTTCAACAACAGAAAAATGATAGCCGTGGGAGCAATGACTAACCCCACTCCCCATGTACTTATTTACAAGTATCTTTAATACAAATTGCAATATTTGCATGTGCAGCAGAAATTTTGCCATATTAACTAGTATGATGTGTAGCAGATTTCTTCATAGAAAACAGTTAAAATCCTCAGTACGATATGGAAATATGTTAATTTAAATTTTCTATATGAAACCTCTTTTTCAGTATAAATAATATGGGGACTGACTGATGAGTTTTCCATTGCGGAGCACAGGCTCCGGACGCGCAGGCTCAGCGGCCATGGCTCACAGGCCCAGCCGCTCCGCGGCATGTGGGATCTTCCTGGACCGGGGCACGAACCCGTGTCCCCTGCATTGGCAGGCGGACTCTCAACCACTGCGCCACCAGGGAAGCCCTGACTGATGAGTTTTAACCACATATATTTAAATTCTTCTTTGCAAGCAATCTCAGCTTCACTGTTTTGACTTTATTTTTTCACAAATAATTTTGAAAAGATAAGAATGAAAGAACTCAATCAAAATTACTAAAGTGTGTTTCCATATTATTCTCTTCCAATAAGTGATTTGTCAATGATTGCAAGATGGACTACAAATCTTCTATTATCAATTAGTACCCTGAGCAGAGTTTTACATAAACACCAGGAACAAAAATTAAGTGGTGTATGTGGCAGATGTGCATTATTTTATTTTTTTAAGATTGCAAAATTTAGAATATTTATAAAATAAATCATGGAGCTAAGATAATAAAGTACTTATAAATTATTATTAGGCTTACTGTTCATGCTCAGTAAAAATATATATCAATCAATACAATAAAAAATAAGGTACCAGAAGGTGAAGCTCTCCCTTCAAAACCATTTCCTCTTTTCTTTCTTTTTTTTTTTGTTTAAATATTCATTTAACCAAATTCTTGTTCTCACTGACCATTTCTCCTGGATCCTGCATTATCAGCAATGTGGTTGTCAAATAACTTGAGCTAAAGAAAGATTTCTCACCCATATAATACCCAGCTTTCATTTAACTATTTAAAGAAAAGATTTCCAGACATTTTGTGCCAAATATATAACTGTGGATAAATTACTAACTTTGTCCAATGGGATTCTTATGTTTCCCCTCAAAACAAAATATACTAGTATGGAAAACATTTTTTTTTAAACTTCCATAAAAGTATAAATTTCTTTCAATTAGGATTATACATAATAATAGACTTTTATAGACTATATTACTTGGGAAAAGGAGTTAAGAGTAATGACCTATGATCTAATCTTTCCCTTTATTAAAGACATCCCCAGAAAAAAAAAAAGGAAAGCAGGAAACCCAGTCTAATCTTATTGTCATCTGAATCTTTGGGTTAAAAAAAATATGATTAGATTTGTTAGAAGGAAAAGACCTAATTTCTGAAATGCCATGAGAATTAAAATTATTTATATAATAAATAGAACTGTGCACCTATAAGGCCTGGTCTCAGGAAGAATATTACATAAGTTATGAAACCCTCATGTTATAAAATGAACACATTTTATAATTTAAGTTTTCCCCACTGTTTTAAGGACCCCCAAAATCTCCCTCTGGTACCTCATTCTCTTGAGCCAGAGTGGCAGATCCAACATGAGAAGAGGGGACCTAGAGAACAGCCTTGATACCCTAGAACATTTTCTGCTTCCTCTGAGCTTCCGTGTTAGTCTGATTTGACAATCTGATCCTGTTTGTCAATTCAGTACCTTCCCTGGAGAATAAATGTCTTTGAAGAGGCAAAGATAGGTTACTTCCTGATATTACTTACCCTGTGAACATGAAGAAACAAAATGTACACTCAAAAGCAAACTTAAAATTTAGAGATATTTTTGAGAGTTCTCAACAGAATTTAACCTTCGGGGATAATTTAAATTTATTAGTAAGTTTCCATCTCTGTTATTTGTTCTTCATAAAGGCCATAATCAAAGGAGAAGTATTCCATAAAAATCCTATTGGCTTGCTATCACATGAATAGCATGCATTACATTTCTAGAGTTCATACATCCCGTGGTATATATTTATCACCATAGATGAACAGAGTTTAGTGTACAGAGACATAATTTAAAGTGATGCCTGAAGTATTTACTTTAAAGCTTACCAGTCCTGGATATAGTTCTAAAAACATGTTTACCCAAGGTATATACTTATACAATATGACTTTGTTGATGAGAACTTCTGTAAATTCTATAAACATTTCTTATAGACTGAACCAGTTTCTCAAATGATATCTGTTCCTTTTTATTAAAGTGTCACTTAGGTTAGTGAAATAATACTCATATTTCCATTGAACTGGTTTTATAGTCTTAAAAATTAATATCTATGATTTTCTACTTATGTCATTGAATGTTATACAGAGTACTTTTCCTTCCAAAATTCCTTGCTCTAGGTCTAGAATAATAAAGCTTTATTTACCTTTTAACTCTTTTGGGGATAGCCAATTTTCCATTTGATTACCTATAGATAAACCTGAAGTTAATTTCCTACAAAAAACATCTTGTATCATTGACTTTATTGAAGTTTATGGTGTTTATTGAAACACATTGGTTTGAGTCAGTTTAGGGCTCTCAAAGAAAGAGGTGTTATAAGAAGGAATCATAATCATTACACTCTATATTAGAAAATATGATGGAGGTTAACTTCTCAGTGAAATACATTTGAACTATAGTTTCTACATATTTGTTCTCCAAAACACTCATGTACATACACAAACTCACACACACATATACACACTCATATATATGTATACATGCACACTCAGACACACGTTTTCTTATAGTTTCATTATTGAAGGAAAGAAAATATTTTATACACACAGACACACACACACACACATACACACACACATGCAGAATTTGGTTTTCACTGACTCTCACCCACATCTCTGGTTTACACTCCTACTACTCTAGGTCGGCCATGCTAAAGTCCAGATAGAAGAGATTTATAATTCCTTATTCATCATGCATTTTTTTTTTTGGCCTTGACTCAGATTATCATCTCAAATATCTCTGTGCCACTAGAGAGATGCGCAGGCACAGCATTGTGGAGGGTACTGTAAGGCATAGAAGTTTATAGAAAAAGGAGTCATTGAAGTGTTTTATGTAGGAGTTTATATAGGACTTGATTGACTCATGTTTCAGATAGATTCTTCTTGTAATTTTGTGGAAGATGAACTTAAAAAGAATGCAAGTAGAATCAGCAAAAGAGTTGGGAATAATTTTGTTATAATTTTACAAAAGAGAAGATAGTAATCATCATCATTATCATTATTAATAATAGTAGAAACAATAATAGGAGCTAATGTACCCAGAGAGTTGGAGTGCACAGTTTGTGGCATGACCCAAACTTGACTTTATTTTGTCTTCCACCATCCTGTTGAATTCATCCAATAAGGTGTAGTGTTACACTGCACTACAAAGAAAACTTGAGCAGGCTTCTGACTTTTCTGCTCAGTCTTAAACAGTAATCAGTCCTGCTTCCTCACAGGTTCATTCACTCAGAAATTAAAAGTAGGCAGACAAAAATGTTAATCACATTAAACACAAATCAATCGTTATTTCAGATAAGACTTCTCCCTTCTCTCCCTTCCACACTCCAGCCTGCCTTTGAAAAGAAGGTATAATCAGCCTCTGCTTTCGCCGCTCCCACACTTTCCTGAAGTTTAGCTGCTCTTTAACTCCTCGCTTGGTTCAAAGGAAGGATAGTAGGGAAAAGAGGTAACCTGGCTGACCCTTTCTCTGTTGGGGTGTTTTCACAAGTTCTTTGAATGTTCACAGTACTGTGAATCCTATGAATTCTCAGATTGCATTTCTGCATGCTGTGTAGGTATGGTATTTAATTTCTCTGTTGACCACTCCTTTTCAGTGAGTTTCACAGGTAGGCAGCTCCATACATATGCTGTAGTCTACATATGTCCCCACAAGTTCCTCTTGGACAGGACTTGATATCAACTGCCTCCCCTTTCTGCCACCGAGTCTTACATTTGCTCCTTTTGAAACACACAGCTGTTATGGGAAATGAAACCCTGCTCTCACTCCAAACTTCTCCACCAAAGCAGTTTGTCAGGCCATGTATTGACTTCTAGATTTCTGGGTGAGAGCAATATGCCTCAAAACTCTAGGTAAAACATATTAAGCTTTCGGAGTTGTCTCCTTAAAGTGCAATCTCTGTATGTTTGATATGGAAAAGAGAGTAACCTACATCCTACCTTCACCTGGGGAGAAGAGTGAGTCTTCACCAGATCTTTTTGAAGAATTTTTCTCAAACTGATCTCTTGATCTTTTTTACAGTCTCATAGTAAGTGAAGTTTCAAGTATCGTGGATACAGTTTTTGACTATTTTCTTCGTAAACCCTTCATATCCTGATCTGATTTTGTGATTTCATGTCTATTATATCTTTTTGGAAACTTAAATTTTAGCATCATGTTAAAGCACTATTTTTGAGCATTTAACATTTTTGGCAGGCACTGTTATAAGAGCTTCACATATATCAGCCCACTGACACCTCACAATAACCCTGAGTGGAATAAATCATCATCTCAGTGATTCCTATGAATGTACTTATAGTAGAGAAAGATAGGAGGGCATAAATTCCAGGAGATATTTAGGGGATATAATCAGCAGTAAGTCTTGATTAGAGGTTAGAGGTGACAGAGAGGATCAGTTATGGCTCTCTGGACTCTTAGCAGGAACATCTGGTTGGATGAACTTGCTATCAAAGAATAATGAGTTTAAAAAGTGTAGGATGAAAATCCTTTATAAAGGGTAGAGTTTGTAGCTATACTTTGGACAGGAACTGCCAAGGGTTGGTGCTTAACAGGTGGTTCAGTATTAAAATCTGAATCTCAGGAAAGAGATGTGGGTACAAGTACAGATTTGAAATACATTAGTGTACACGTGTGCTGAAACTCTATTGATCAAACTTGCAAATCTGAAAGTGCAGAATAAAAATAACAATGGACTGAGCTGGAACCACTGGGAGCAACAACATTCCAAGAGAAGATATTAGAACCAGACAAAAAAAGAGTCAAGCGATAGGAAGCTACAAGGAACACAAGACTATCATATGCCTGAATTTGTGAAGGTAGTGAGTTGCAGGAGAGTAACACTATATGTAGTGTCAATGTCACTAAAATAAGAATTGAAAAAGACTAACTAGATATAAAAAGTAGGAGGTACTTAGAACACTCAGCAAGAAAAGCTATATTATAGACATGTGGTAAATCCAGAGTACATTAGGTGAGAATTGAATATAGTGTTTATTAGTCAAGATGCTTGCAGAAAGCACACCTCATTAAAATTAAGGTGACTAGAGGAGAATTTTATAAAGGAGTGATTTATAAAAATGAGGATTGGGAGTAGAAAAAACACAAAGGATAATATAATGTCTTAGAACCTAAACACAAGACTCCATTACTGCTTCCAAACCTATGTGTCATGAGATCATGAGGGCTAAGAGGAAAAGAATTCTATGTAGAGGGGCCATCCGAGAGAGGTAAGAGTTTCAGTCAAGACACTCAGCCAGAGTGCTGCAACCCTACAAGTAAATGGATATTTTTATCTCACTTTCCTTCTGCCAAGCTTCTATGTGTGTTTCATATTGGCAAAACTCAATTGGAAGCTATAGAACAGGGCAGTTCACTGATGTAACCCATAGAGGTCAGCCCAGATCTGGAGAGGCACATGTAAGATATAAAGCACAAATATGGTAAAAGCAAGTACTAAAATCGAGAGTAGGCTACTGTTTAAAAACGTGTCAGTGAGAAGGAAAAGAAAAAAAAAAATCAGCTGCAACCAGAAAGGCATGAGAGTTCAAAGAAACATTTTTAGGATAAGTGAGCATTGAGCATGTTAATAGGCTGTAACGAAGAATGCCTTCTAAGAGAGGTTGAAAATATAGGGAACAGAGTTATTCATTCATAAATCAAGATTCCAGGGGAGAATGAGATGGGGTCAGGGACACAGATTAAGGAATTGGTATTAAACAGGAAGAGGGGCACTTCTTCATCTGATATTTTGGAAAAAAAGAAGGATACGTGTGTATGGAGATATGTTTCATGTATGAGAAATATTATATTAGAGTGGCCTTTATTTTCTTTATAAATTTGAGGATAAAACTACTAAGGGGGAAGGCTGTTGAGTAGGGGGCACTGTGGAGCATGTTTTCTATGATCTTTGAGAAGAACAAGTAAGTGGAATGACAAGCAAATACATAAAGGCTCAACCGGGGGGTCAGGTACCTTCTACCACTTTCTCAGTGTTGTGATTTTTCTCAGAAGAACTTATTTACTCATTAACGAGTAGATAAACTCACAAAAAGAAAATTCAAAACAAATTATTTACTCATAAAACTTATTCCTAATGGTAGAGAACACAGATTTTAATACTGACTCAATTCAGGGTTTCATTATATATGCATGACAGAAGAAACAGGGATCATGGGCTAAAAATTCCTACAAGACAAACAAAGCAGACGCACTAGGTGAGGGTATAGTAAAGCTAAATGGAAAAAAGGTTTTGGTCAGAGAGTTGACAGTGCAATCTGTCTCTGAGGTTGAAAAGTTTCAGATGATGGCTTTAAGAGGAGGTAGCAGGAGAGTGGACATGAAGGAATTAAAATTGGTGTGGACAGAGAACTGAGATCTTAAGGTAGTGGTTCTTGAACACATTTAAGCATAAGAATGACTAAAGGAATTAACAGTGCTAATATTTTAAAACCATCTATGAAGATACTGTCTCAGTAAGTCCAGATTGGGTCTGGCAATCTCTTTCTTACCTCCTTAGGTAACTCATTGGATTGGTCTTAGTACTATCCTCTGTGACAACAGAGGCTTAGGGGCAGGCCCCACTTGGAAGTTGACTTCTAGGTTGAAATCTAGGTTGGAGAAGGGAATTGGGATGGAGAGGAAGACTATGAGAACCTAAAGTTTTCAGTCTATGATTAGGAGGTTGTTAGATGACAGTGGAACAGGTTGAGGTCTGTGTGGCCAATTGGTCTGATGCTCCAACCAGGAAATACAAACAATCCAAATGTTCATCAGGATTGAGGAGTGATTTCTGAAGCAGCAGTAAAGCATCAGGAGAATGCCATACTTCTCTGCTAGGGCAGTATATTTTTAGTTACAGAAAGGGCCACAGAGAAAGGAATGTCCCTAAGAGTTCCAGTTTTCATTAAAGGCAAGATAAGATAAAAGCCTTCTGTGGAAAGGTTGAGAAGGTAGGAAAGATAATTCACAATCCAAAGAGCATTGCAGAGAACGTGGGGGGAAGTTTGTAGTTAGGAGTGGGGCATAATGTTTTGATAAACTCAGAATAAGTTTGAATGCATTTCAAATGCATTTGAATGCATAATATGAATGCATTATGTACTTTTTATTCTGTTAATGCTGAGCATCTAATAAACTTTTAATGGAATTTGTAGACGACTGTCTTACTTAGAAGGAAGACATAACAAGAGAAACTCTAGCTTGAATTTAATTCTGCCCTCCACAAAAATGCTTATTTTTAATGTCATCTTGACAGAAACTTTAAGTCATAGTAACCACGTCATCCTGCATTGTTTAATAGAGAAAAAAGGGAATCCTAACAGAGGAGTCAGGCTTTTGAGAAAAAAAACAATAAAATAGAAACATTTTATTGTTATCTCATGGTCAGAGACATTAAAAAGCAACTCAAAGGAGATGAATAGAGGATGCTAAAAATATAATTCTGATTCTACATTTGCGAATAATTGCAGTGAAAATTTTAAAGCAAGGTAAGGAAAATAAATTCAGTTGGGTGGAGAGGTTTCCAAAGATAGCAAAAGTCAGAAGATGTGTTTAAGATAAAGTGAAGAGTATGTTACTAGGGAAGACTACAAAACTGTGTCATGTTCTTTGAGGACAGTACTATAAATAAGGCAAGTGCTGGATCTCACACATTAATGGAGAAAGGATAGATAAGATAGATAATTCAGAAAAGGATTTCAAGGATGTTTAGAAATCTTGATACCGTACTCTGTAAGGAATGATTAAGCAACTGTAGCCAATATAACTAGTATTTCCCCTGCAATGTCATCATTCCCTCTCTGTTGGGTCTTGTTTCTCTATCCCCCCCAATGACATCTCAGGTATAACTCATAACTTTCTTGTTCACTTTTCAGTGTTAGTTTAATTTTCAAGGATGAAAAGAAATCCAGTCCCATTAAATAAAAAGTGTGATCCCCTACCTGGTTTAATATGTCTTTTGTTCTCCCCAGCTCAGATTTAAAATGGCAGTGACGGAAGTGGGACATGGTCTGCTCCTTTGTTATTCCTTTATCTGGTTCTTTAATACCTCCTTAAATCAGAGAGTCCATACCGCTAAGGGACTTGCAAGTTTGTGGTAAAAACAAGATTGTGTCTAACTTAAACAATAGGAGTATGCAAAATAGAATAAAATAAATTTCACTAGGTAGTATTTCATATGATACAGAAAAACGGAAAACAAAGGCTATGAATTGTGAAGAGATAAAGGTCGTAGTTGAAGTAATGAGTAAAGTCCACATGGTCACAGGATTGGTGCCGGTTCTTCAAAGTAAGATAATACAGGGAAAGAGCAGCAGGATTTGTATGCACAAAGGACATAGAAACTATAGAAGAGGTAAGCAAAAGGCATGAGTGACAGGTTCGAAGGCTGATGAGTAACTAATTGTGGAAATATAATTTGTAGTCCCATTAAATTCAGAGATTAAAATATATACCATATTATTTAAGACACAATGGCATGGTTTTGTTTTTAAGGGAACTACCAGTTAAGGAGTAAGAACATCCAGCATATGGGTAGGTACATTGTGAATGTTTAAACACACTGAATATATCGGTCACATGTGGGTATAAAAGTACCATGTTTATTCCTGACTCCTGCTCAGGGCCTCCTTTGTCAGCTGCAGAACAAGGATGTAGCAAAAACTCTAATTCATTCTATGAAAGTAAATTATTTAATTCTACTTACAATGGAAAATGTCATTACCAGTAAGGATACAGAAAGATAATAAGAGCATTATTTGGATTTATCTTATGCCCCTGTATGCTAGTCAAGGTAATTGGGACTCTAAGCTTCTGAGTAGTTATCTTTGGAAGTAAAGATTCAAATAAATGATTACACTGCTTTCTTTGATTGTTTATTAGAACATAGCAGTTTTAACAGGCAGTGGGGGAACACAGAATTAATAAAAATGTAAATGTTAACAATGTTTCTTATTTCAAAAACCTTACTTCTCAAAGGAGAAAAATGTTTTCATCTGGTTAGAAAATTTTCTCAAAGTTGACTACTACGTAATATTTCTTAACAGAGCTCTGTCTTTAACAAATATTTGCAACACAAGTTTAAAAGAAACTATGATCTTTCCATTTACCTTCCTCTTGTTTTCATATAAAACATTTCTGTTCACAATAGTTTATAGCTATAAACTATTAGTTTTTTAATGTAGATTTAATATAAACTGTATATTTCTATCATTTTAAAAATAGTAATTATGTGTGTGAATATGTGGTATAAATACTCTAAATTTTCTAACAAGAAAAACTAATAATAGTAAATATATATAATTTATAAAGTGATTTAAGATAAATCATTTCATCTAGTCATTTTACCAGAAGGATGAAAATAAAAATCCTTACGTATTCTCCCTTTAAAAGCGGAGATTCTGCAACAAGAGATTAATAAAAATTGCCAGGGTTATATAACAGGCAGATGTCAAAACCCAAATTCTTCCCCAGGACTTTTACTGCAAGTTTGTACATCTTTTCTATATATAGAAAATCAACTTAAAGGTATACTTTAATGATACATGACTAATCTACCTCTTAAGCATCTGATATCTATGGATGGTCTTATACTATAAAGACATCAAAGCAAAATCATTATTCAGTAATAACAAAAATTTTCAAATATTATTTTGATATTAAATAAGGAACACAATTATATAATATCTTTCATATTTATTTTCATACTTATAATATTTTTATCAGCAACTAGAAAAGGCGAAGTATGAAACAAAAGTTAGTTAAAATATAAGAACAAAACTTAAAAAATATATAAGATCACGTACCAAAATGTTCATTGCAGCTCTATTTACAATAGCCCGGAGATGGAAACAGCCTAAGTGTCCATCATCGGATGAATGGATAAAGAAGATGTGGCACATATATACAATGGAATATTACTCAGCCATAAAAAGAAACGAAATTGAGCTATTTGTAATGAGGTGGATGGACCTAGAGTCTGTCATACAGAGTGAAGTAAGTCAGAAAGAGAAAAATAAATACCATATGTTAACACATATATATGGAATCTAAAAAAAAAAAAATGTTCTGAAAAACCTAGGGGCAGGACAGGAATAAACATGCCGATGCAGAGAATGGACTTGAGGACACGGGGAGGGGGAAGGGTAAGCTGGGATGAAGTGAGAGAGTGGCAGGGACACATATACACTACCAAACGTAAAATAGATAGCTAGTGGGAAGCAGCCGCATAGCACAGGGAGATCAGGTCGGTGCTTTGTGACCACCTAGAGGGGTGGGATAGGGAGGGTGGGAGGGAGGGAGATGCAAGAGGGAAGAGATATGGGAACATATGTATATGTATAACTGATTCACTTTGTTATAAAACAGAAACTAACACACCATTGTAAAGCAATTATACTCCAATAAAAATGTAAAAATATATATATATATGAGAGGAAGCAACTTTTTATTTGTTATCTCACTTGGTAAATTATGTTGTATTTTAAGAGAGAGACAAAGGTGGGGGGAAGACAGAGAAAGAATGTGTATGCTACAAGAGCTTTCATGAAAAGAGAAATAGAATGATTTAAGATCAATAAGGTTGTGATCTCCTTTGTAAGGATGGTGGCCATTAATGAGCCTTCCAGAAAGGAAAAAAGATGTAGAGGCAAGAGTAATCTGTAACACAGTGAACACTGCTAGCGACTAGTGACCCATGGAAATGGAGTCAAAGCAAGACAAGTAACGGTAAATAAGCAAAATGTACCACCAAGGAGCAGAAGGAGATATGGGTGACTTTTGAATTTTGAATTGAGCATATAATTGCTAATTTGTGGAGCAAGAGTTGAGTCGGTAAATCCATAGCAAAATGAGAAAGATATAATTTTATATTTTAAAGCCGGGGTCCCCAACCCCCAGGATCTAATGCCTGATGATCTAAGGTGGAGCTGAAGTAATAACAATAGAAATAAAGTATACAATAAATATAATGGGCTTGAATCATCCCAAAACTACCCCCACCTCCCTGGTCCTTGAAAAAATTGTCTTCCACGAAAATGGTCCCTGGTGCCAAAAAGGAAAAAAGGTTGGGGATCGCTGTTTTAAAGTATCTATCTACACATTATACAAATCCTCAGTAACAGAATTTTTGGTTGTTCCTACTATTGTTGTGTGTGTATATACATCATATATATATATATATGATATATATATGTATATATACATTTATGTATATATGATGTGTATACTTTTCTCTCCAGAACGTTCTCTGTGATCAGGGATTTTTTAAATGTCTCCGGGGCATAAATTTAGTTTCTGGAACATCACATGTGTTCAACAAATATTTTCAGAATTAAGGGATAAATAATTGATTTGGATAACTTCCAATAAATACGTAATGCTGAAGGCTAAAGTTAGGATCCTAGTAATTTTAGTCGGTGTCAGTTCTGAGTCATAATTATTGATTCAGGTATTCAACAACATAACCATCAATATTATGCCAGCTTCAGGACCCTACTCTTAAATTAGAAGAAATAAATTTATGAAGAAATATTTGAAGGAAGCAACTAGAGGGTGGGAGAATAACCCCGTGGAATAAATAGGCCATCAAAGATGGGAACTTGAGAGAAGTTCACAGGTGACTTCTTCTGTGTTAAATACGTGTTTTGACTTTGCATCTGAAGCTAAAATCAGAAAGTAAGAATAAAAACAGAAGTCAAAACCTCATCTGGGTAGAATAGATTGTATATTTTGTGCATCTAGAATCAAGCACAGTGCCTTACACATTACATCTGTTCAATTAATATTTGTTTAGTGGACTCAAGTGGGCTTTTCTTTACCATTTCATAAAAAGAGTGAGAAACTATAAACAGGGATAACTGCAATAAATTTTAGGAAGTCCAATAACCTTTCTAACTTTCCCGCTCTTTTTTTTTTTGCTATCCTGTCTTTTTGGTGTGGTTATTTGCTGGGAAAATCATTACAGTTTGATTTGTCCTTAACTTCAGAGGCAACAGGAAGGGGAAAACTGGGGAAAGGATAAGACAATGGAAAAAGGAACCCTATGCAAGAGAAGAGGTGATGAATGCCATCAAAGAAGCCATAAATTTCTCTGATGTTTGGCAAAAAAATGAAAGTCAGAGAAGCAAATCTAGGTCTGAAAAAGGGTCCAGTGGCTTAACACCCATTCGTTAAATTTAGCATTCAACCAATGAAAAAAACCTGAGACACCCTATCTTTAATATCAATATTCTGTCTTCATATAAAGACTTACGCTCCTTTATTTTCAAAGCATTAAAGAACCTGTTGTTAAGCATGTAAGTTTTTAAACATGTGACTTTTCCCCTTTAAAAATTAAGTTATAAGAAATATTCCAGGAATATGGCAGCAGCAGCACATCCCTCTGAATATCCCACAAACATAAAAATATAGAGAAACTAGAAACAAGGACTGCATCTAAAACAAAGGTAAGTGAACAGGTATTCTAATGAACCCACAAAATGAGTGTGTGTGATCAAACTACATACAGGTAAAAGATTAATGCAGTTTCAGCTTCTGTAGAGGAGGAAGCAAAGGGGAGCAAGAGGGTGTGGGGAACACCTGAGTACAGACATGTCTCCTTTCACAGATGAGTCAAAGGAAAACACTGTACAGTTACAGTAATTATAGCTGGACATATGAACCTCAGAACTAATCGACAGAAGCTTCTAACGTGGACAAATTCTATACTGAGGGGGAAAAAATAACTGTTAGTAGTAGAATCTAAATTAAGCGAGGAATGAAAGCAGGGCAAATGCAGTGACATGAAGTGTGTGTGTATGTGTGTGCGCCCCCACGCACGCACACATATGTGCATAATATAACAGAGCCAAAGCTATCTATATTGATTAATCAATAAATATAAATGGCTTAACTCATCTATTAAAAGAAAATGTATTCATATTGCCTAACAATCCTAAATCCAACACTATGCTGTATATCTCTCTATACTACTATGAACTGATCTCCAAGTTCTTTTGTTAAGAAAAAAAATGAATGTAGGGAAGAGTTTGTAGTGTATATTAGTATTTATCTAAGGAAAGAGGGGTGTATAAGTAGTACATATGTATCTACTTACATTTTAAAAAATAAAAGGATAAATCAAAGCTAGTTTTTGAAAAGGGGATTGATGGAATAGTGAAAGACAGAACTAAAAGCTTGACTTCTTTGAATATACCTTGTTTGGTGAATTTTTCTTTGGGAGCATGTAACAAGTTAACATAATTTTTTAAATTAATTGTTGAAAAGAATTCCATAGATATTAAAAATAAAATAAATGAAGATAAATGTCCATCCAACTAGAGGTATAACTGCACAGTAGGGTACTATCTAATGAAGCTTTTAATCAAAGTAATGTTCTGTACTTTTCTACTGTAATACATCTTAAGAACTAAAAGAACTACAAAACGTTTGTGTTATCAATAATCACATTGGTATGATTATCCTAAGAATGTTCGGTTTGTATCGTGAGATATGACATATAAGTCAATTGTCCTCTTCAAGTATTCTCAGTGTCACTGAACACCTCTCAGCATGGAGAAAGGAGATATACACGTGAGACAGAAATGAAACCTTGTGGTCCAGTTTGAATTGGGATTATGAGTATGACACTTAGATAATATATTTTATATGAAAACAGTGAACATCCTTAGGGCATAGTTCGCAGCCATGAAAGATGTCTAACAGGAGCCAGGGCTTTTTGGCAAAATACTTGAATCCAGTTCTAGACCAGAAAGTGAACAAGTTGAAGCTGGAACATCTTGTTATACTACATAGCAAATTGAACTGTTTCCCACAAGTCCAGTTGGAATAATTTGAGCATCAATAATGGATAAGAATCTCTTCAGTAGATTTAAATATATACATGTATATCTTTATATAGCTTATATAGCTCATAAGGATACTGAAAACAAAAAGCAAATAACTGTTCACAGTTGGAGAATGCCAGTTAACCAACAATTTCTTTTGAAAACTAGTGGGTAAAAAAAAGTGAGCATTTCACCTTTCCTTTATGAACTGTACCACAAATAACCAAATAGTGAAGTTCCTCTTTATAGAGGTACTCTATAAAGAGATAATAAATAAAGAAGGAATTACAATATCACCATTTCACAATTCCTAATAAATTAATGGATCTAGGCATTGATCATTAATGGCTGCTAAAACCAGAGACAGCCAGATATTATGTGTCTCCTGATGAAGGAAGACAACCCCCTTTTTGAAGGAGTCTTACTTAAATAGTGAGTCTGAATCTCATCTAGTCTCTAGATCCAACTCTCAATTTACAGAAAATACAGAGTATATTAAAGACAACTTTTAGATAAATTATTTAACAATGATTGCTTCTTTTCTTGGATCTCATTATTATTTACTAATTATAGCTTTTTAAAAACATGCAATTATTTATCAAGTGCCTCAGCCTTCCAGAACTTTCCCAGTTCACTGAAGGAAAATTCAAACAGGTTTAAAAAAAGAAAAAAACCTCAATATTAAATATGGGTATGATGCAAATCAGTTCAAGGTGGTTTCTGGTTAGCGCTGTGCTGACAGGCTGGCTAATAGCATTCTCTAAGAAGGATTACCTCTGAATGAAAGTGTATCACTGAAATATGAATGTAAAGGAAAAAGATTAAATGTCTTGTTTTGAAGTTAATTTAATCACAGAGCTTTGATATCTATCTCCTTTTCATTCCAAGGATGTTCCTGATCATTATCAGCAGAATTTGGTGTTTTTCATTTATTTTTTCTGACAAATCATATTATATACTTGTGAGATGTCTGAGTCCCTGCCTATAGATAGGTTTGAATTTTCTCAATACACACTCAGTGAAGACTCTACCCCGCAGATATTTGTGGAAGTCACTTCAGAAATTTAAAAAGAACCCAAAAAACAGGTGGCAGTTTTTTCCTTATGAAGTAATGGCTTCTTGTGAAAGGTTTAGTTATTCAGTCATTTATTCATTGTCGTCAAATATTAAGTGCCTATTATATGCCAACTTCTAAGGGTGGTGCTAGAGATATAATGATTTACTTATTAAATTTATTTAACAAATAGTTTATAGTACTCATTATATGTTGGACGTCTTTACAACTGGCATATCTGTGATATAAACACCGAGAGGTTGGCTCCAGACTCTGCGTCAGAGGTTCCCAAACTTTTTCCATTGATAGCATTTTTACTATCACATGGTATTCCTAGACCAAAAAAATTTCTTAGAGCTCTATTATTACATATTTGGTTTCCTAAAGTTAATAATAGTAGTATACATGGTATCTGACAGATGTCCCTGTGTTTTTCTCAAATATTTAAAAGATCTTGTGGCACTCCTGAGAGTTTACTGCATGCCCCAGGTACCTTGGTACAAAGTTTGGGAAATGCAAATTTACTTGTTTAACCACTACACATGCTGCTTACATATGAAAAAACAAAAACAACAACAAAAAAAAACAGTGCCTACTCTTAGTCTAGACTCTGACCACGAAGAAACCAGAAATATCCTATCAATTTAAAAATTATTTTTAAAAATCAAGGTGAGATATAAACAAAATTATAGCTAAAAATCAAAATAAAATTCCAATAAATGTGTGCTTCAAAGCACACATTAGTTCTCAGTCATGGTCTTCTACTGATACACTAGAATGTGTGTAACAGTTGGCAGAAGTAGTATAAAAATGCTTTCGTATTAGCTAAAGTACTCAAGGTTTGAGAGTGATGTACATTTTAAAAATAACATCAAGGCCATTCAAAGTTATCACTATTATGTACTTTCACTTCCACATATTTTATTGAATGGAGGAAATAAACTCTCATATGTATTGTATATCCAGCTCATTAGGAATTGTTAATTACTATCTTGATATAAGATAGATCCATGAGTATAGGTAATATACACGAGTTCATCAGGGGGTCACATCTTTTGCAGAAAAGTAAAGTCAAGAACTACTGTTTAGAGTATCATAAAGACAGCATGATAAAGTGAAGAACATAGGTTTTCAGTATGCGAGTAGAACCCTGGATCAACCAATGAAATAACTGTGAGACTATGGGCAAACTACCCAATGTCTCTTACCACATCAGTTTCCTCATCTGTGGAATGGGCAAATAATATTTAATTTGTATCTTGCTCTGAGTTAAATAAGATACCAAGAATGCTTACTGCTTGATACGCATTATTAATGAAATAAATACTGAATAAATGAAGTAAAGAAGGGGTATTATTAAAAAGTTGACTTCATGAAGTATTATATGAATAATATAATCAAAAGGCTATTGTATTTCTGAGGGGTAGAAATTGCACCTTGAGGGATCAAAAAAGATTTATAGGAGTGGGTTTTGAGGGTAGCTTAGAGCAGTGACTTTCAAACGTTTTACCATGACCACACACACACAAAAAAATGCATCTTTATGAGACTCATTAAAACTTTATGTTGGTAAAATTTTAATACATTCAAAATAATAACTTGCTTTCTATATTTGATGCATCTTGTTTACAGCCTAATAAATTATTTTTATGTCCCATAGTTTGAAAGAAACTGATTTAAAGTATGGACATAAACCGAATCTGAGTTTTTATTTCAGAATCAAATGGTACACAGATAGGGACTGATCCCTCTAATAGTACAGTGGGCTAAATATGCTACAGATACTACCAATCAAATTACAATATTTGGAATGTATTACAATGGCATATATGTTTCACGTCGGTGTGCTCACTAGAATTAACAGAAGAAATATTGAAGATTTAGGAGTAATAAACACACACACACAAACACACACACACACACACACACACACACCACTATAAGCTGAACCATGCTCAGGCAGCAATAGGGGGAAGCCAGTGAGTAGGGAAGGTTATCGGTAAAGGATGCTTTTCCCGTTGGGCAAGTGCCCATGTTGGTGTTCTACAGGGAAACAAAGTAAATCTTGGAGCCATGGCAAGGTGGAGGGGGTCAACCAGAGATTCTCTATTAAATCAGGGTCATTGATGAGAGCCAAAATATTCCAAATCAATTGTAAATACTGATTCAGTAGTAGAAGAAAACTCAAATCATCTCTGATGAGAAGCACCCCCAAGTTTAGGCCCTAAACATTTTCATAGATTAAACTCAAAATCAAATGTTCCAAACACGTAAGGAAACAAGCCACTGTGAGTAAAAGTCAGCAGGAAGGAAGGAAAACAAAAACAGATTTAGACCACCAAGAACATCAGATACTGCAGTTATTAGATGAATAATACAATTATGTATGAATGTTTAAGGACAAACAGATAAAATAAGCAAATAAAATGAGACCAAAAAAGTGACCAGGCAATTTCACAGAAATGGCTAATAAATATATGAAAAGATGCACAAACTCATTAGTAATCATGGAAATTCGAATTAGATCACAATGGATGCCATTTCACACCCTCTAGGTGAGGCAGAATTGAGGTCTGGAAATGTTAATGTTGGCAAGAATGTGAAGCAATGGGAACGTTTATACTCTATTAGTGGGAATGCAAATTGGTAGAATCATTTTGTAAAACAATTTGGCATTAATTATAAACATGAACATGGCATTCTCTACAACTTGGCAATTCTATTCCATAGAAAACCTCTAATGAGGTCTAGTAAGAGAAACCCATGTAAATGAGACCCCAGGTTTTTACATATGAAGTCTAAGAGTAAGGTGAAAATAAACTATTCTTATAGAGGGGAACAAGGAAATTTGCCGAGGCGGTGGAAGAATTTGGAATCATAAGCCAACCCTCATAAAGATTTGAAGTTCAAAATCATGCTACCTCTTATGTATGAAACCCTCACCAGTTAATTTAATTAAAAATTATCTTTTGTTGGTAGTGCCGCTAGGAGACTGATATAAGTGAATGTAGATCTCTTAGAGGACTCAACTTCCACCCTCTAGTAATTTCCACAGGAATAATCTATGAAAGGAATAGGCGTGGTTTTAGGTATGAAAGCTATGCAGGGACTCCCTCTCACAGGGTGTTCTAGGTCTTGCTATTGCCAAATGACTGACCTTCTCGGCTGTAGAGACTAACATTGAATAACTGGTCTCCTACCATCACTTGAGACCTCTTTTGTTCTTGAGGGGGCAGTGGGTCATCCTTGCATAAGTGACACCTTCTCCTACTATGGATATGCTTTCCCTGCCTATAGTACTTTTGTTTGTTAATTTGTTTTAAGGTGGAGATAAAATAGCAAGTGAGGGTGTGATGAATCCTGTCTAGTAGAGGGAAAAACTGATGTAGGAGAGAGAAGGGAGAATTGCTAGAGCAAAGTCCGTCCATGAGCAATGAACTTCCTATTAGGCTACTCATTCTTGAAATGGCAAAGTACTGGGCGTTATGGATAGTTGTAGTTGTTCTGTTGGTACTTGTCCAAATCACCTTTATCAGAAGGTACATCCATGCCCCAACTGCTGAAGTGCTGTCTGCTAATGGCCCACAGTTGTTTCTTTCCAGGGAGAATAAGCTATAATCTAGGCCAAACAGGAACCTGGTTGCCCAGTCTGCTTATGAAGGGCTACCCCCGTACCTTACCCCCATGCCAGGCCAATGTCTGTGAAACAGCTTGTGCTAGATTCCCCCTTGGAGAAAGACTGAAGCTAATATATAGCTGAGATCCTTTTCTTCCTTGCCTTACCCTGCCCCAGGCTGCCCCCCTGTTGTCCTCCTCCTAAGCCCTTCCTCAATAAACCTCTCAAACAAGAATTGTCTTCTCAGGTTCTGTTTCTAGAGGACCCAGACTAAGATAACTGAGATAACTGTCTATATCCTTATCTTCCATACGTTCTTTTTACTAAAACTATGTTCAGTACTTGCCTACATTCATGCCATACAGTAAAAGAAAGAAAAAGAAAATGCACAAAGAAAAATCAAAATGCACTGACCTTATAAACTTTGAAAAGGAATTAGTATCTTACTGTGTCTTACTGTGGTTTGTGTCTTACTGTGGTGTATTTTCCCAAGGTGAAAACTCTTGATGTATGTGAGGGTGGAGAAAGGGATAACTCATAATACTGATTGTAGGATAGCCTCCTTTAACTATTAATCAACACCATAAACACATAGATTTTTAAATTTTTCCAGTTTGGTATGTATCAGATATCTGATTATTGTATCAGATAGACAACTGATAGATAGATAGATAGAGTTGGTATTTAAGAGTAATTTCTGTTAAGCCTGTATTTTAGCCTATATTGTAACATCCTTTATTCAGAACTTTGAAAAATGGAGTGGTAGGAATAACAACAATTGTTCATTAATATATCTTCCATCTCTGAATTATTGCCAAATGCAAGTATTGCTCTTGATGGAAAGTCCACTGAGAGCAAATCAAAGAGAAAATTGGCAGGAAGCATTAACTCCTAAAAATGACTTAATTTTCACATATTTAATATATTCACACAGTGTCAAAATTCATCCCAAGTTTGTACCTTTAATCAGAGTACCAAGCACATTCTAACAGCTTGAGCATTTACTGGTGTTCATTCTTTTAAATGGAGTGAGGATATTTTCCAAGACCTCTTAATTTTGCAAGATACGATAGGTAAACCTTCTGAAAAAATGTATATGATTTTATTTCAGATATAATTTAAGTTAATTAAAAACTATTTTATCAGTTGTATCACAAAATTATCCAGAGGAAATCACTATTTGATTTTATTTTAAATATTCAATATTTTTAAAACCTATTAAATTATGTGTCAGACCCATTATATTTTAACAGTATACATATTTATTTTTATATAACATAGAAATTAATAAAGTTATTTCTGAGTTTTTATATTATTATTGTTAAATATTCCCCCAAACCAAATGCCAGATAGACAGGCACACATTATTAAAGGAAAACTATGGCTCTTGGCATATTCTTTGTCTTGCTCCATAAATAATATTCTTGTTACACATTATTAGTCTTATTATAAATTAGTCATGAAAATAGTACATGTATTTATGCTCTTCTTATAAGGATAATGAAATTAGATCCATTTGATTTTAATTCTGCTTGCTTTGTTTCTAATCTATTTCATAAGACGCATCTTTAATTTATTTCAGAGTAGTTTTTAATATTATTACTAAAATATTTTTTAATTTAATAATGAGGATAGATTTTTCTGAGAGTAAATAAGTATGATTTGGCTGGCAGGTTTGACAGTAAAGGCTGCCCACACTAAATAGTTTTAATAGCAGATATGCTGAAGAAATTAATCAAGCCAAATCTACAGCTCTATAGTTGTGATGACTATATATATCTATGTCTCTCTCTCTCTTTCTCTAATGCTCAATAAAAAACATCTTATGAAAAATAATACATTGTTAAAGTTGCAAAAAAGTTAACTATTTTTTGATTTTTCCAATATTTTCTTAGTGTATGAGGTTAAACAAGGTGCCATTATGTGAAATTGTAGTATGTAAAGTAGTTATTTGATAAATCTGGGAAAGTATTTTTGTGCTCTTTCCAGAAACTTACTAAGGGATATACTCCAATGACTGGGTATACCTTTGTTATAGAACATGAGATTTAGAATTTTTTACCTGAAAAAATTGAAGAAGCATGTAACCTGATCAACTTTTTAGCTGATAGATCTTTAAAGAGATTTTCTTTTTTCCTTTTTCAAATGAGAGCTTGTTACCTAGGATTTTTAGCATCTCATCTGGAACCAGTTAGAAGAACTGAATCATTTTGCTAAAAGGCAACTTCCACTCCCAATTACTTAGTTATATAAACAAGGCTTTTAGCATTTACAGTTACAAAAACAAAATATAGGAAGAGAATTGATATTGAACTAATTTCCTAAATAAATCAAATACATTCAAGGAAATATAAACTTTAAAAAAGGCCTTATCAACATCCTTAAGACATAATTTCAAATAAAATATTTTATGCTTACTAATTCCTTTTCAAAGTTTATAAGGTCAGTGCATTTTGATCAAACTCTTACTAATGATAATGCCTGAAACTCAATCCAGAATTTTTTTTAATGCTTAGAATTTTACAGAAAGAGGAAACAGATCACATTACAATATTTCAAGTTACGACATTTTGCTAAAATTATGTGCGAGTACGAACAACAAAATATTTCCATACATAAATTATATTAGGATAATATTTTTTGTGGTAAATTGAGTGGAATCAGAGTTATAGGAGAAAAAGAAACAATAAATAAATAAGCAATAATTCTTTTGAATGTTAAAGAAGGGCTTTCTTTATGCTTATTGTGTGTTCCCCCTTATCCCCCAAAATGATTGAGGATGTTCAGTTACTTTTGTTGAAAGCAATAATTGGAACCACTTAACTTGAAACAGGATTTGTTGCCTCATCTTTAGTAAGTGTACCCTATCGACACTCATATTTTGAAACTATTTCTTTTGTAACTCAGCAATGTACTATGGTAAATTTTAGGTTGATGAGGAAAAAAATGTAGGTTGTCCTTCTTTTACAAATTGGGAAAAGGACGATTATGCAAGGGGAGTGGAAAAGGAGACCAGTAAGTTGTCAGGACCTCAGGTGCATTCTCCTGTAGATCAAGTATAGGAAGGAAGGCATAGGAAAGTTGAGGATGTTGCAACTGATCAGCTTAAAACCACTCCTGCTAGAAATGTCCTTGTGTACTCCTAGGATTACACGTAAGCCAGATGTTTGGAAGACACCAGCACTAGAGTAATTGTGTAGATGACCGGGTAGCACTAAGTACCTTTTTAAGGTAAGGGGTAATCAATTAAAAGTGAATCAGCAGTGTGATTGTGTGTTTTTCTCCAATGAACTTTAACAGCTGGAGTCATAAGTGGAGTAAATGCACAGTTAAACAGGGCTGGAGTTTTGCCTTAGTTATAGCCAGGGGTTGAAGGTGTATACAAGGGAATTAAATCTGCAGCAAATTAATTGAGAAATGAGAAGGGAAGAGGGGTGGGGGTAAAAAAAATTGTTGGAATTTGTGTAATAGATTAAAAAAATATGAGGTGACGGCATGAAAGGGGGAAGTTTAAAACTGAGGTATGTAAAACATACTCTATGCTCTTTGTTACATCCATACAACACGTAACATGTAGGAGGCTTTAGCTCATTATAGCACCTCTAGTCCATTGTTCTTATTTTTACAGGTGAAGACACTGAGACCCAGTGACTTTAAATGAGAGGGTTTTGCCTAAAATTCTATCAGGACTAGGACCAAAATCTGACTTTTCTGATTATCGTGTTCATTGCTTTTTTCTATCCCTTCCAAAGTGACTTTTTAAAATATACTGTTTTCATGTTATATAGGCCTACCAACTCCCATAGCGTTCATATTTTTCCTCCTATGAGAATACAAATGATTTCTTACAGGTTAACTCTTCTATGTGAGGGAAAGATCCTATTGATAATATTTTGGATCTGTTCTTATGTCAGTGCCCTGGGGAATCACAATCCTCAAACATGTAAAAAGTTTTCATTGCAGTTAAAACTTTTCTGAAGGCATCAATTACAAATATTGCAAAATGACCTTCCAGAAGCATGTAAATGGCTAAGAGCATACTAAATCAATCATAAATTATACCTGCTTACTTGGCATATATGCTTTGAAAATGAAGCAACACACACACACACACACACACACACACACACCACTGTTGAGAACATGTCTGTCGGTTTTTAATGGAATGAAATACTTCAGAGACTGCCCAGAGATATTTATGGTACTTATGGTCATGGCCATGCTTTAGAAGAGAGCTTCTAGTTTTCAAAAATAATGATGTCATTTTATGGGAAACTGTGTTTTCATCGTCAATAGTAAGTTGAATAGAATTATTGTTTATAATATCCTAATCATGCTTGGCTGTTGTGTCCATGAACTTCAGCAGTACTATGGGAGGAGACATGCACAGTTTGTGAGAGTCATAAAAGATACATAGTCTGTGTTTGCATGTTTCCCTCTAAAAGGACTGTTATTAGTCACAATTTGAAAATGTGAGATGTCAGATGTTATGCTACATTAAATTCTTATGACTGTAGAAATAAGTAGGTTATACATGCCTTGATAATATAAAGGCTCCTTCAAACAGGAAAATATTATGGGTTTGTAATGCAGAAAATCTTATTTCAGAAGCAAATCCTCAGATTAATCAGTGGAAAATGGTTTCTTAGAGTGGCATACTGCATTTTATTTAGATTGTATGCATTTTAGTAAAATTGTTCTAAGTACTTCTGAGCTTACCTCAATAAGAATATGGTTTTGTAATTTCAAGCTAAACAACTTTTATAGGTAGAATTCTTTTTAAAATTGCAAGATTTTACTGCACTAGGAGTTGTTCCCTGGCTTCCTATATTTACTTTTTCCCCCAAGACAGTAAGTATATATATATTTTCTAGTTTTATTAAATTCTTACTTGCCTTTATGATTTTGTTTAGTTTTAAATGTATCCCCAACTGCAGTTCAAAATTCAGAGCCTCTACACACTGCTTACCTAAATTCATATAAAGCATATATCCCTATAAATTTTATGTGAAAACTGGTCTCTAGCTTACCAAATATTGAAGGACTGGCTTAAAATTTACGTGACCCTAAATCTAAATACATTTCCATCTCCAGGCTTTCTATTAAAATCAGAGTTGTCTGTGGTGGTTTTATAAGCCAGCACTGTCGATAGGCAATCAGATTGAAACAGCATTTTATCCCCTATAAAGTTTTTACCCAACTCCTCTCAGAAAACATATAGAGAAAAGGTATAGATATAAATTTTCATCCTAGTATTTTGCCAGGATACGGTACTTCATTCACCTTTTTATCCATTCAAACAGATGTTCAGTGGATCCTATAAACATTGTGCAGCATTATCAGCTTCCTTCTAACCCACCTAGCATGATCATAAAGAACCTGCCTAGAGAAAGGCATTTAAGAAAGAATGATAATCACTTTGAATTTTGTTGTGATTCCTAGTGTAGAAAAGCCACATAAAATCCTGATGTTAAGTATAGATGTAAACCAAGTTAAAAAAAAAAACACCAAGATCATTTTAGGTCAAAATGTCACTGTACTACTTAAACAAAAGACAATTGTTTATAACGTAATAAGGCCATTTATTCCATACTAGAGTCCAGTGGAAAAATCAGGGTGGCCAGCATATGCTGAACCATTAATAAATGGATGCTCTATCACATGTTATGGGAGATTAATATATTGACTGAAAGTAAAATTGTATGAGAAGCACATTTCTCTCAGTGCCAGTGAGCAGCAGATGTAGATGATACAGGCAATGTAAATAAAATTTCGTTGTCCAATTTATAAAGAAATCTAGATAATAACCATTGAAGAACATTCCAAACACTAGTAAAGAATTAGTAGTGGAATTTCAGGAAAACATACTCAATGCATAGTCTTATTCTTTAAAAATGATGAGAATGGTGGAAGTCATTTTGCAATATGTAAGTGTATCAAACCAACAGGTTGTACGCCTTAAATTAACACAATGCTATATGCCAATTACATCTCAATAAAGCTGGAAAAACTGATGAGGTAATTTTCTCAGTACTCTACATTTTATTATTCTCTGGGACTTAATTCTGTCTCCTTTTCCATGCCAAACTCTTCTCTGATGATTAAATTCTCAGTCCTCTGTACTCCCAGAATACTTTACTGTATGCTTGGATAGCTCTGACACCTGAATAATAAACATGGTCACACACAAAATGATATTCAAGGATGTGAACATTTTCCTGGGAATGCAAAAATTAGGTGTGCTATTTATCAAAACTTGTCATAATAATTAGTACAGTCTAGCATGCACTTATACCGTTAGAGAAAGTAAAGTAGTCAGTTGAAGAGAGTGAGGGAATATGAATCTAGATAGTGTGGTCTCCCACAAACTGCCTCTGCACTTCTCATCTTTTAATCAACACTATGCTGGTTCGTTAGCTTCCCATTACTACTCAGTTATGAAAATGATACTGCTCCTTCTTACACTGAGGGATATCTACCTTAATATCTAAAATTTCTTTGTTTAGTTATCTCAGCTATAGAAACATAATGGATCCTAGTCATACTGGCTCTCAGTAAAGAATCTTGTATCTGCTGAAATCTCTATGTATGTTACCCACCAAATTTCTCTAAATGCTAATAAGTCACTATGAGTTTTTTAAAAGGAAAAAAAAGCAAAAAATTATTACAGTTTAAACTTTTATAATATTTAATAATAATGAAATATGTACAATATTTAAAGCATGATGTATCTAAACAGATATGAACTAGTATAAAGAGATAAGACATAGAGAGTTTATTTCACTCTAAGAATGAGGAGAACTAAACAAAGAAATAGAACTTATATCTATCGTGAGGCAAGAAATCACTGGAGTCACACACTTGCATATGAGTTATACTAAATAAAAAAGGAATATCAGACATAAAGTCATTGAATTGAATCACTTTCTTTGTGATTTGGTGTATTTATCTAGCACAGTATTTTTCAAACTGGAGTCGTTGAATTTATTCTAGTGAGCATACACGTTTTCTCTTATGCTTATATATAATACACATTTTGTATTTTATTTCAACGATAATCTTTAAAAAGTATCATCATATTCAAGATCAAATACAAATATGATCACCAACCTTTTTGATTTTATATAAATTTAAACAGATATACTGCAAAATATAATTATTAGAAAGGTGAGATAAAACCTAAGGAGCTGAAACTTTAATGTTTTCTCTTGGCATTCCAGTGGGCTGTGCGCAGCCTCCTTTGTAGAGCGCTGACCCAGAGGAACACCGAGGGCAGTCAATGGCCTGCTATGAGCCTTATGGTGTAGACCTGACAATTGCATACCAAAAATTTCCTCATATGTTACTATTATCTGGAAATTTTAGGTCCTTGATTCTTGTTGTGGCCTCTATCCCTTGGCTGATTGTTTTATAAAAGTCAGAAAACCCAAAACTCAGATCACCTTTGACTTGGAAGCCTCCTTATTCCATTACAGTTATGTTGTCCATTGTAAAGTCCACATTCACCCATGAATAAACAGATAGCTATATTACTACACCTGTTTTACTGACTTGTATAAATCCTTTTACTGTGTTTTTTTTTTCATTTGGAAATAAACGAAAATGAAAACAAGCTTAATCTGAATTTAACTTGTCATTCATTTCAGTTCTTGAGTCCAAACAGATTTTGTGGTTGTGCTTAACTTTCCAACTTACGGCCTAGCACAGGTGATATTAATGCCTAATTTGAGTCTCTAATGTAATTTGTGCCAAGTAATACTTGCCTCTGTATGTTAATGAGAAATGACACAAGGATAATTAATAAGTAGGTGGTAGGAGAGCACAAAGCAAAGGCCAACAGGATGTACAAATGAATCCTTGATGCCAAGAAAAAGTCTGAGCAAGCTGAACTTTCATGAGTCTCTGCACAGCAGATGGTACCATATTCACACCGCTCAGGTTACTCACATTGTGAGAAATATTTAAGCAATAACATCTTCCATCACATTAACTTAATGTTGTTAATTTTAATACTGACCATTGGTTAATGTTGTTTTTATATAAATTGTGGATTTGGGGGGGTTATAATTGAATACAAACTCCAAGTTTACATATAGTTTAATATTAACAAATATTTGTTGTAATATAAAAATGTTTCAAATTATCACTGCTGTTTATAATTGTTTCTCTTTAAAAGGGACCTATAAAACATTCAAATCTGAAAAACACTGATTGGGACATGGCTAATAATGCAAATAATAGTAAAGTGCATTAAAATTAGAGTTTAGCATATACATTTTAAAAGAATAAAGCACCCCCTATAGGCTTCTAAATTAGTTGTAATCTTGAAAGGGTGATGGTGATGTTGACAGAGCTAACTCAGTTTCAAAAGACTCTTGATTTGTCTTGGACTTTCTTCCCAATTTAATTTAAGTTTCTCAACCAGGGAGCAGCTCAAATGATTTGTAGTCTCATAAAGCATTCTGAAAGGCCATTTCATTGGCCATAGGAAATAAACTTAGAATCGGATCCCCTCTACCCAGTCTATGACAGAATGCCGCTTTCGCAATGTGCCATTCAACTTTTATTAGAAATTGTTGTTTCACCATAAAACCAAGCTCTTCACTATATTTCTGAACATGCTCAGTGAATAAATATTTATACTATGATTTAAGCACAGTTTATAGACTTTCAAGACTCTGGATCTTAACATTAACACAATTTCTTTATTTCCAAAGACTAATTGCTTTTCTTTTAAGTAATTTAAATTACAGAAAAAGAAATCCTTCATGTCTCTGGATGTTTTTCATCAGAGATTTCAATTTCGAAAGCTAAGCTGTAGTAAGTCCTAATAACAACAATAAATAGCAACAACAAATTCCAGTTAGAAAAAGCAGCACCATTTTGAGCTATGTTTCTGCTTTTTTTTGTATTTTTATTCTTTAGTTTTCTTATTCTCATGCACATTCTCATACACACACATATTTATAGTAAAATTACCTCTAGAAATTAAAATGTCAGTTTAACTTAAATTGTTACTCCTCACAGATCATGTATTTCAGGCAGCATTTATTTCCCTAAAGACTAACAGAAATAAAAATAGAAATGTCTTACTTCTCCATATTAGTATAGGTGTAGTTACAAATTCATTAAATGGTTTTAATTTAATACTCCTAGCTTACTACTTGTATTTAGCCTTTTTTCTCTCCCCCTCCACACACACTTGTTTATAAAGAAGAGTCTTAAAAAAAAACTTGAAAGAAAATGTATCATAAATATGACCACATCGAGTATTAGTTTAGACTTAACATCTGGACTCAAATATGGTAAGCTATCATTCTTGAAGCTGCTATTATTAATAATGGTCAGGCCAAATTACATTGTCATGTCAGTGGTTTGGTGAACTATGCATCATTGCCTGTTGGTCCTCTAAGTCTGAGACAAATACAAAGTTGAAAAGCATCAGACAAATAGATTATAGCAGATGATATGTTGCCTAATAGGAAGGGCTCAGTATATTCAGTGTATATGAATATGTATTGCCAAATGAAGAGGTTGTCAGTGTAAGAATTGATATTTTGTATTAATATATTGCTAAATAGGAAGAGTATTAATATACCGCATTGTAGTTACTTCAACCAAGATGACTTATATATGTAAGTAAATCAGCAGTACATAACCCCAGAGGCTGATGCTTCTTCTGCTTGTAAGAAACAGAGATTGCTTTTCTCTGGAGTGAGTTGTCCTTGGTTAGCAAATGTATTAATGGAGGTACAATCGTCCAGCAACCTCAGCCTGTGAAAGGGCATAGACTGGAAGGGAAGAAGAAGTAGCAAAACAACGAATTGTTTAAGTTGTTCTTGATAAAAGATTACATCAACTTGGCAATTTTGGGTGAACATTAAGCAACTGAAAGAAGGAAAGAGAAAGAGAAGCAGAGGAAGAGGAGAAAAAAGAGGGAAGGAGGAGGAGGGATGAGAAGGCAGAGAGAAAGGAGAAGGGAGGTGAAGAAGGAAAGAGGGGGGAGAAGAAAGAGTCTTAGCAATATAGTGACCTGTGAGGGACTAGCAGAAAAATAGCCAGAAATTAATGTCAGATATGGATATGGCTAAAGGATTTTTAAAACTTGGATGTGCAGTATTGAATTTTAACTCTTGTTATTGTGTATAGTCTCCTTTGTAACCAGAAGCCTCCATCAAAATCTGTTATAAATAAGTGCTCTGTCGACATGGAAAGTCAAGGGAAATATGGCAATGCGCAGGGAATAAGGAGGTAGAGACAGAATGCTCAGTTCTGTTTCTGTGTCACTCACTGTGTGGCTTTAAATAAATCACTCAATATTTACTACCTACTCTGTGCAAAAAAGCATTATTCTTGGTGTTCTACAGACTTTAACACAAATCCTCAGAACAATCTAAGTATGATGATAACCACTTTAAAGTTAGTGAGATTAGAGGAAATATAAAATACCCATCACAACGTATATACTCAAAATATAATTTTTCACATTATTAATAAATAATAGGAAGGTGATCATGAGATGCTTTTCTAAACCTTTAAAATTTTTTTTTCCTTTTTGTTAACTTATATGTTTCCAAACTTAGACAAATATTTTCTTTAGATTTTTTTTTCACCAGGTCTCCTTGCTTAAATTGAAATCTTCTCAAATTGTATTTTCCTCCAACGGCCTCTGTGTCATAGGAACTACCTCCTCCTCACTTCCTAGCTTCACGATGGAAACTTGAAGTGATACTCATGGTTCCCCTCTCTGTGTTCCGTAGATTCAATTCGCCAACTTCAGTAGACTCGTCCACCAAATATCTCAGGTTTATCTCCTCCTCCCAGCTCTCACGTGGTCACTCTGATGTAATTACCAACACGTCAGGGAAACAGCGCTTCTCCTTGCTTTCTTACTTGAATCCATCTCAGGATATAATTCCATGGAGGATATAATTTCATGCTTCGATATACCACAACTCTCCTTGAAAGACTGTCCTGGCAAACCCCCGTGACTCCCTTCCTTAGGTCTGTGTGAGCAAATCGGAATGTACTTAAAGACATGGTTTACTTTAGCTAATTTCATTTGTGACTTTTAATGCTTCCCTATAAGGACTTCGAAATCATTCCTTAACCCTCCTTCCCTATTGGATTTCCACAGAGAGCACTTTCTCTTCTCTCTCCTTTCCTTGATCAATACTCAGCATCTTCATGAAACTTAGTTAACTTTTTTCAACATGTCACTACCTTTTAATTTTATAAACATTAGTATGTTTCCTAATTCATAATTGGATATCTTGCTTATTACGCCAGCTCTCTCCCTAACTTTGCCCCCAAAATACATGCTGAGGTTTTTCTCTCTCTCGATGGCATAACCAGAATCTAAATGACCTTAGATCAATCCTTAGAATGATTTTTAAATGTTTCTTTTCTTCTGTTCCTTAGAGATGCTGACCCCTGTTACCCTTCTAAAGTAGTAAATTTTTATCTGTGGAATGTCTTCTGTATCCATCCTCTCCTGTCTAGTTCCACTGACACAGGGTTAGTTCAGGTCTTATTGTCCGTGTGATTTATTGCCACAATTCCCTGTGCGGTGTCTCTAAGGGTTTCTCTCCTGCCTCAAGCCCTCCCACCCATCCTACACTGTTATTTTTCTGTCAGAACTTCGATTGGTCCTTCTTGAAACATAAAAAAACAAAACAACAAGACATCCAATTGTTCTTCATTTGCTGCAGAATGAAACCTAAACTCATTGTGTCCTTTGCGTCACTATATAAAATAATACTAAAATAACTTTTTAGTCTCCTTTTCATATTTTCTACACAAATACAAGATCCAGCCCACCAGACAAATATTGTACCTTCCCATCTCAGAATTTTTCTGAGGGATTCTTTTTGTCTGGCCTATTCACTGGTTGCTGGCATTCCCTTAAATCATTGATGTTCTGGTTCAAATACAACCTTCTCCATAAATTTTTTTCTGGTTACCTTCATCACAATTCAGCATTCTAATAGCTACAATTCCTCTTTTATTTATATCTTGCTTTTGTCATATTATATAATACATTGAAATTACTTGCATGTATGTGTTTCCTCTAGCAGACCATTGATCTTATCCAAAATTTCCAGAAGCTATTCCTGTGTTCTAGCCCTAATCATATAAAACTGTACTTTTATTGCAGTAGGAATTTCATTAATACATTTTATTGACTGAATTCTGCTTCTCTTGAATCTCATCCATGGCTAATCCAGTTCCATATAGAGTACCATCTCTTAAATAATGTTAACTCTATGACTGCCAGTTATTGACAGACATCAGATAGTTTTGACATATTTGTATATTATTACCAACATTTATAACTGAACATTAGAATATAGTATTTCATATTTTGATATTTAGACAAAAATTCTAAAGTAAACATAAAGAGGTTGACTTACTGATTGATCATATTTAACAAGACTATGAGAAACTTGCTTTACGGAGATAATATGTCCTGTCCATATTCTAAAAGAAGTTAAATAGCTTCCAAGGGCTATTAAGACTGAGAGGATACGTGCGCGCGCGCACACACACACACATACACATCACACAAACCCACACACATCTCTTACACATTCTTGATTAGTTAAAATAATGTTCAGTTCTTATTTAATGAAAATCCAGATTTCTATAAGGAAATTATAAACCCACATAAAAGAAGAAGAAGCAGTTTCAGTTGAGAGGTTAAAAAATATACTGCAGTTTCCATTTAAAAATTTGGACTTTTTGGGTTTTTTTTACAACCAAATAAAAAACAAAAATACAAATATCCTGATATTTTAAAATAATCTGTATTCCCTATCATCTATGACTTTCTGTGCATACAGATCAATTCATACACAACTAAACATATAAAAATGTTTTCAACCTTTCACTTCACATCCTGGTATTTGTAGTGGGATAATAGTTAATAAGACCAAAATTCTTAAGATGGAAGAACCAGGGTGTAAAGCTCCTGTTTTCCTACAAACTCCTTAACTTCCAACACCATTTTAAAAAATCAAATTTGCAGCAAGCAATACAGTGAATGGAGATTTAAAATACTGAAAAATTACTTTAAAATAATTAGACAACTCTTACAACTTCATCTAATATATTTCATTAAAATATGTTTTCAAGACTCTTAGGTTCATTCTGTATATCTGATGTTTAAACAAAGCACTTTTCTTAATTTACTCACTAAAGTAAAGATATAGCCAACAACAAGCAAACCGTTAAGAGTAATATATATGTAGCATCAGAAAATAGTCTTGAGATAAATAAAATACATTTCTAAAAAGCTTTTCTTCCTTCCAGTATTACGTGGTAAGAACTGAACAGACTAGCTGTAAGGAGACAAATTTTCAGATCTTTGGAGAATAATCACTTTTATGAATGTGATTAAATATACAAACACATATGCATTATTTAATACATGCATTTGGATGATTTATCAAAATCAAATGCTCATAATGGAGGAATTTAATAGATACATAATATCTAATAATTTTTAAGTTAAGCTTCACTATCTTATGTTAAAAAATATAAAGGTATTAGATGAGCTTGGCAAAGGAACAAATTATGAATTATGATTCCTATCTTAAATTTTCATTTATTAGGGTTACATCTTCTAATGAGGACAGTCAAATTACAAAATATTTGTTCACGGGCTTCCCTGGTGGCGCAGTGGTTGAGAGTCCGCCTGCCGATGCAGGGGACACGGGTTCGTGCCCTGGTCTGGGAAGATCCCACATGCCGCGGAGCGGCTGGGCCCGTGAGCCATGGCCGCTGAGCCTGCGCGTCCGGAGCCTGTGCTCCGCAACGGGAGAGGCCACAACAGTGAGAGGCCCGCGTACCGCCAAAAAAAAAAAAAAAAAAAAAAAAATTTGTTCAAAGAAAAATATATAGAGAAAAGCAAACACTCTGCAAATGTAATGATCGATGGAAAAGTTCAAGATCAAAAGTCAATATTAAGAGGCACTGTAGTATATTTGGTAGGAATTAAGACTTTCAGAATTCAAATAACAACTTTCCTACCTTCTGGTTATGTAACTTTGAACAGATGTTTAAACTCAAAGCATCTCTGTTGCTTCTTCTGTAAAATGGATTACTAGAAGCACTCATGACTTAGATTGTTTTGAGGATTTGAATTAAAATCCATAGAACACTAAGAATAATGTTTTGCATAGAGTCAGTAATAATAAAAATTATTTTCTATTTTTGTTGCTTTTTTACCTATTGCTTTGTTTTGAAACGTCCATTCTAACATGTCAATTCCATTCTTTACTATGGCATCCCTATTATTTCATTTCTCTTTCAGTCAAGTGATCCAATCACAGTAAATATGCTAAAACTATGCTTAAATTATAAGACATCTGGCAGAAATTTCAAAATTTTAAAATCCAGTCAAAAATTTAAAATCCAGTCAAAACAAAACATCCAGTTTTGTTTCTGAAAACAGTCGCATATAGGTACGCAGTTTACATTTAGCATAAACTGTTTAAACATTTCAATTTAGTCCTGCAAGGCTATTATTTTGGCTGACTTAATAAACATATCAACTTACCTACAGTGCTTGAATGAATGACTTAGATACACAGATACAGCTTTTTTTTTTGTGACTAGAAATTTTCTGCATAGCTACACACATATATACACACACTTGAGTGCATGCACACACATCAGAAATGGGCAGGGTTCAGATGTGTGTTTATCTAGATGCCTGATGTCTTTTACAGGAATATATATATATATACACACAGACATGTTTTCTCTCTCTATATGTATATATGTATACACATGTTTGCATTTGTATATAAATAAATATATAGAGAGGGACCCCTTCCCACTTTTTTTTTTCTCCTTACTGTGCATAGGAAATGATACTTTTATCTTTTCAGAGCTGTTGATTCACCTGAGCCATTACTGTCCTGATGAACAGGACTTTTTTAACTGTTTGAATTATGTTAATGATATTAAACTGTATTATTGCCCTAAGTGCTTATTCTTTTACTTGCATTTGAATAGCAAAGCAACGTCAATAATACTATTGCAAATGGAAAAAATGTATTTGATAATTTTTTTGTGGTGGGTTTGTTGCTATAACAACGGTTTTCAAGCTAAGCACTATAAAAATGCTTTTTAAATTTGGATGAGCTAGTTATCCTAGTAATATACTTGCCTCTTCTATGTTTTGGTTTCCAATACAGGAAGCAATTCTTTTTGTTTTCCTGCTAAATTTTATTACTTTGTTCTGAGATTTTAAAACATAGTTTAACTTTACCCCTGCCAATGCACACCACCTATTTTTTTCTTTTATTTTTTTCCCTTTTTTTTTTTTTTAACATTTTAAGACATTGAAATCCAGATGAGCTTTTCTACAGCAGAACACACAGCTTTGAACCCATTTCTTCTGCTCTGAAGTAAATACAGCAATGTTTAAATGTAGCATATTCTGAAACAGTTTCAATTTCAAGATCTCTTTTAATTCCCTTTTTTCAGTAGTACAAAGTGAAACTGTACTCCACAGGGACTCCAAACATTTTTCTTAAGTAGAGCAGTAAAAAAGACTTAGAATTAAATTATATAAACTTAGCACGTAGCAAAAATTAATTGTGATTTTTATTTAAAAAAGTGGTTTCAAAGAGTCAGAACAGATGAGTAGCTGGCACTGTGCAAAGTTCTAACGTGCGCATGCACGGGTACAAACACACAATCAAAATTGAATTTATTGAGACCAAGAACCAAGAATTATATTCTTTCCTATTAGCATATAGCACTGAGCAGAAAATTATTAAAACCTTAGTATGATGAAGAGAACTGTCCAAAGTATAACTCCATCCCCAACAACCAAAATAAGAAAAAGAAAAATAAATCAATTGACTTCTCCTGATTGTAACAATAAGTACAGTGAGAATTGTTCATAACCAAAGTGAAGAGATATTGGAAGGGATATTAAACTGGGTATGGAATGAGCAATATAATCTTAGGGAATTAACAAAGTTGCATTTTGCCCCTTTGCTCTAACCACATACCTGTGGACATCCATAGTGTTTCATTTCATCATGCCTTATATTACCTTCATTAAGGAAGGGGTTCCATTTGGTACATAGGAGACCATAAATGGATGTAATATTTTACAGTGAGAATTACAAAGAGATGCATTTGGTTTTCCAGTGAGCTGAGAACAAGCACAGACGTGCAGAGACCAAGGACAGCCATAGAAGAATGTCAAAGCTGTAGACATTATTAACCTAGAGAATTCAATGATTTTTCCTTATAAAACTCTTCTAAAGAAAAATTTTATATAGAATATTTCTCTCTTAACCCACTCTTTCTAATCTACCACTACCTTGTGTTTCATCCAAATTTCTTTCTTTATATAAAAGTGCATTCATACAGTTATTCTATTCTCTACTAACCCCTAAAATTAGTCACAAACATTTCAAAGTTTTCTAAGATTTTTAACTAGCAGCAACTAAGAAAAACATTCTACAAAGGCACATAAGGAGCAGTCACAAGAAATCTTAAAACTTTTATAATAGTGTACCTGGAACTCACCTAATCTTACTAGGTAAGCTCTCTCTAAAGCTTTGGTATATGAGCTACTTGGCCTGTCTTAACTTGAGTTATTCCCATTAAAACTCTAAAAATGGAAGTTTTAGCCATGGCAATCAGAGAAGAAATAAAAAGAATACAAATTAGAAAAGAGAAGTAAAACTGTCACTGTTTGCACATGACTTATACTATACATAGAAAATCCTAAAGATGCCACCAGAAAACTACTAGAGCTAATCAATGAATTTGGTAAAGTAGCAGGATACAAAATTAATGCACAGAAATCTCTTGCATTCCTATACACTAACAATGAAAAATCAGAAAGAGAAATTAAGGAAACACTCCCATTTACCATTGCAACAAAAAGAATAAAATGCCTAGGAATAAACCTACCTAAGGAGGCAAAAGACCTGTATGCAGAAAACTATAAGACACTGATGAAAGAAATCAAAGATGATACAAACAGATGGAGAGATATACCATGTTCTTGGATTGGAAGAATCAACATTGTGAAAATGACTATACTATCCAGAGCAAACTACAGATTCAATGCAATCCCTATCAAATTATCAAAGGCATTTTTTCACAGAACTAGAACAAAAAATTTTACAATTTGTATGGAAACACAAAAGACCCCGAATAGCCAAAGCAATCTTGAGAAAGAAAAACGGAGCTGCAGGAATCAGGCTCCTTGACTTCCGACTATACTACAAAGCTACAGTAATCAAGACAGTATGGTACTGGCACAAAAACAGAAATATAGATCAATGAAACAGGATAGAAAGCCCAGAGATAAACCCACACACATATGGTCACCTTATTTTTGATAAAAGAGGCAAGAATATACAATGGAGAAAAGACAGCTTCTTCAATAAGTGGTGCTGGGAAAACTAGACAGCTACATGTAGAAGAATGAAATTAGAACACTTCCTAATACCATACACAAAAATAAACTCAAAATGGATTGAAGACCTAAATGTAAGGCCAGACACTACAAAACCCTTAGAGGAAAACATAGGCAGAACACTATGACATAAATCACAGCAAGATCCTTTTTGACCCACCTCCTAGAGTAATGGAAATAAAAACAAAAAAATAAACAAATGGGACCTAGTGAAACTTACAAGCTTTTGCACAGCAAAGGAAACCATAAAGAAGATGAAAAGACAACCCTCATAATGGGAGAAAATATTTGCAAATAAAGCAACTGACAAAGGATTAATCTCCAAAATATACAAGCAGCTCATGCAGCTCAATATCAAAAAACAAACAGCCCAATCCAAAAATGGGCAAAAGACCTAAATATACATTTCTCCAAAGAAGACATACAGATGGCCAACAAACACATGAAAAGATGTTCAACATCACTAATCATTAGAGAAATGCAAATCAAAACCAAAATGAGGTATCACCTCACACCGGTCAGAAAGGCCATCATCAAAAAATCTAGAAACAATAAATGCTGGAGAGGGTGTGGAGAAAAGGGAACCCTCCTGCACTGTTGGTGGGAATGTAAATTGATACAGCCCCTATGGAGAACAGTATGGAGGTTTCTTGAAAAACTAAAAATAGTACTACCGTATTACCTAGCAATCCCACGACTGGGCATATACCCTGAGAAAGCCATAATTCAAAAAGATACATGTTCCGCAGTGTTCATTGCAGCAGCACTATTTACATTAGCCAGGACATGGAAGCAACCTAAATGTCCATCGACAGATGAATGAATGAAGGAGATGTGGCACATATATACAATGGAATATTACTCAGCCATGAAAAGGAACAAAACTGAGTTATTTGTAGTGAGGTGGATGGACCTAGAGTCTGTCATACAGAGTAAAGTTAAGTCAGAAAGACAAAAACAAATACATATGCTAATGCATATATACGGAATCTAAAAAAACAGTACTGATGAGCCTAGTGGCAGGGCAGGAATAAAGACACAGACATAGAGAAGGGACTTGAGGACATGGTGGGGGGAAGGGAAGCTGGGATGAAGTGACTGAGTAGCACTGACATATATACACTACCAAATGTAAAATGGATGGCTAGTGGGAAGTTGCTTGGATAGCACAGGTAGATCAGCTCGATGGTTTGTGACGAACTAGAGGGATGGGATAGGGAGGGTGGGAGGGAGGCTCAAGATGAGGGGATATGGAGATATATGTATACATATAGCTGATTCACTTTGTTGTACAGCAGAAACTAACACAACATTGTAAAGCAATTATACTCCAATAAAGATGAAAAAATAAAATGAAATCCTGTTATTTCAAGAGCTCTTGTCTTCCCTAGGATGTTTTCTTTTCTACCTCCCCCTTATTTCCTGTATTGTTTATATTCTATGTAGTAAGTGACAAATACAATATGGTAACAATGGCTATTTTGGTACATAAATCATTCAAATGAAATTCATTTATACTCCAGAGTACTGCTACACAGTTGTCAATCAATGTCTTCTTACTACGTTCTGCAAAACTTGCTAGGTCTTTTTTCATTTGTGCCATTTGAAAAAAAACGTCCAACAAGGTTCATTGGCCTTAAGATGAACAACTGTCAGCAGAGACATTCTTATGTCTCAATTTAGTAAATATTTTTGAAAGAGAGAGCAATTTCCTGTAAATTACTATAACTTCCTTTTCACTGTGAAAATACAAAGTGTGTTTCTATTTTGAGAGGTCAAGGAGGTAGTCTTCTTTAATCATCAAAAAGTTGCAATCAAGTAAACAATTACCAGCAGCCTAAGAAATTTAAAGACAGAATTTAAATTGTAGTTATGCAACAAAAACTAAAATTTCATTTAAAATATTCAAATAGGATAGAAATTTAATATTTGAAACATAGCTTATAGTTTAAAATTTATGTCTTGAATGTGGGGACTAAGATGGAGCCAATTGTGAGGGCCCATCTTATGTATTATTAAATATTGTTTGGGAGGCTGGTATATATTTGGGAGTTTGTGTAATAAGAAATGATACATTTTTTCTAGAAGCAGTATTTCATATGAACATTTCTCCAGAGACACAAAAAAATATTACGTTTTCTTTAATTGTAGGTTGAATGCAGCATTTATAAGAGTGAGAATTCCTTAAAATAATTAAAAAATCAGGCAAACTATAACACATAAATAAAGTAAACAAATTTTATCATTTAAATTAGTATTTTAAGTGATTTCTAATTTAGTAGGTTGAAAAAGATTTTGGAATATTGCTCTATTTATAATATGTGATATAGTCCAAAAGTTATGAACATTTCTACTTATATGTGAAATGAGGTTAATGTTGGAAAAGTAATAGTGAGTGTGAAATCAATGCTGAGGTATTTAAGATGAAATGTGATATTTTACAACTTATTTTCAGGTCAATTAAAAGTTTTTTAAAAACTTGAAAAAATATAATGGTCAGTAAGTATAAGAAAAGCTATTCAACCTCATAAGTAAACAGAAAAAATGCTAATAATAACTCATATACAATTTTAGGCCCATCAAATAGCCAAAAACTTTAAAAGTCTGAAAATACCAACACTGGAGAGAACACTCAAAGAAATTAAGTTTAGTGAACTAGAGATAAGCATCAATGTGGATGAATATCGGGCATAAAAGTAAGGAAAGGGGCTTCCCTGGTGGTACAGTGGTTGAGAGTCCGCCTGCCGATGCAGGGGACACGGATTCGTGCCCCGGTCCGGGAAGATTCCACATGCTGCGGAGCAGCGAGTTCCGTGAGCCATAGCCACTAAGCCTGCACGTCCAGAGCCTGTGCTCTGCAACAGGAGAGGCCACAACAGTGAGAGGCCCGCATAAAAAAAAAAAAAAAAAAAAAAAAGTAAGGAAAAAAACTGCAGAGAATATGTATAGTAGCTAGTTACCTCTCCAGTGGAAAAAGTAGTATGTGACTTAAAAAGTGCTGGTAACATTCTATATCCTAAGCTAAGTGGTGTGTACAAGACTGTTCTTATTATCATGTTTTAATTATAGATATTCCATATATACACTCTTTAGAATGTATAAAGTATTTCAATATTATAGTAATTAAGAGACACATCAGAGGAATACCTGATTTATTTAAAAAAAAAAAAAAAAAGAGGCCAAAATGGCTCTGAATTCAAAACGAGACTATGAACTCATCTCCTATCATGGGCAGACCAAAATTACAACTATTTACAGAGCAACTATCTATGAGAATGACCTGGAGACTAACAGAAAAAAATATTTCAACAACTAAAGATATAAAGAGCCACAGTGAGATGGGTGGTAGGACAGAGATGCAGTATAGTTAGGATCCACAACTCTGGGTGGCACCCCACAAATGGGAGGATAACCACACAAGGCTGGAGGAATCACAGGCCCTGACTTCAGACTATACTACAAAGCTACAGTAATCAAAACACTATGGCACTGGCACAAAAATAGATGCATAGATCAATGGAACAGGACAGACAGCCCAGAAATAAACTCTACATTTCTATAGTTAACTAATCTACAACAAAGGAGGCAAGAATATACAATGGGGAAAAGATAACCTGTTCAATAAATGGTGCTCAGAAAACTGGATAGCTACATGTAAAAGAATGAAATTAGAACATTTCCTCACACCATATACAAAAATAAACTCAAAATGGATTAAAGACTTAAAGTAAGGCTGGAAACCATAAAACTCCTGGAAGAAAACATAGGCAGTATCCTCTTTGACATTGATCTTGGCAATATATTTTTGGATTTATCTCCTCAGGCAAAAGAAATAAAGCGAAAATAAACAAATAAGACTACATCAAACTAAAAAGTTTTTGTACAGGGAAGGAAGCCATCAACAAAATGAGAAGGCAGCCTACTGAATGTGAGAAGACATTTGTAAATGATATATCTGATATGGGTTAATATTCAAAATACACAAAACTCTCACAACTCAACATCAAAAAAAAACATACAATCTGATTAAAAAATGATCGGAAGATATAAATAGACATTTTTTCAAAAAAGACATACAGATGGCCAACAGACACATGAAAAGATGCTCAACATCACTAATCATCAGGTAAATGTAAATCAAAACCAAAATGAAATACCACCTCACATCTGTCAGAATGACTATCAACAAAACAACAACAAATAACAAGTGTTGGTGAGGATGTGGAGAAAAGGGAGTCCTCGTCCACTGTTGGAGAGACTGTAAATTGATGTGTCCATTATGGAAAACAGTATGGAGGTTTCTAAAAAAATTGAAAATAGAACTATTTATGTCTGGCAATTTCACATCTGGGTAGTTATCTGAAGAAAATAAAAGCACTAATTCCAAAAGATTTATGCACCCCAGTGTTCATTACAATAGTATTTATGGTAGCCAAGGTATGGAAGCAACTTCTCCATCGATAGAAGAATGGATAAAGAATATGTGGTATATATGTACAATGGAATATTACTCAGCCATAAAGAATGAAATCTTGCCATCTGGGAAGACAGGAATGGATCTAGAGGGTATCATGCTAAGTGAGATAAATCAGACAGAGAAAGGCAAATACTGCATGTTCTCAACTTATATGTGGAATCTTAAAAAACAAAGCAAAGAAACAGAATGAAAACAGACTCATATTTATAGAGGACAAACTGGTTGTTCCCAGAAGAGAGTGGAGTGGGTGGTTGGTCGACACAGGTAAAGCAAATAAAGAGGTACAAACCTCCAGTGATAAAATAAATAAGCTACAGTGATATAATACACAGCATAGGAAATATGGTCAATAATATTATAATAACTTTGTTTGATGATGGTGATTAGACTTACAGTGGTGATCATTTCATTAAGTACGCAAATATCAAATCGCTATGTAGTACACCTGAAATTAACATAATATTATATGTCAACTATATTTCAATTAAAAAAAAAGAAGTAAAGAGTAGTGGATGGAAATTATCAATCCCAGCAAAGAGCTAGAGAGCAAAGCTCAGGGTAGACATAAAAAAATGAAGGGTTGAATGAAAATAAAATGCAATGTCTATGACTGCTTTAACAGTTTAATCTGCTATCTGAATAATAATAATAATATATTCTACCTGCCACAAGATTCTATAATCAAGGTGCTTTTCTCCATGATAATTTAATATATTTCAGAACACACTGTATTTCTACAGGGAGTATAAAAGGAGCAAGTTTTTATTTTGTTTTTCTCTTCAGTCATTCTTCAGATAGGAAACAATTTTGTAGCATATTTTGATGATTATCATGAACAACAACACTTAGCTCGTCTTAGCTGAAGAGCCTTATAATAATCTGAGCTAACTAATTGGCTAATTAATTAATCAGTATTTATATAATCACAGAGAATGACAAAATATACAAAACCAATCAGAAAATATCCCCTGTGCTTATCCCCAGGGCTTTTAAGGCATTAATCATGAGATTTAAAGGCTCTAATAGGGGATGTTTTCCTCCTTGCTGGGAGGTGACCAGCTTGGCTGCTCTTACCAAAATATTTTCTAGTATCTTCTCTTTCTCATGGAGACAATTGCTACACCTTGAGTAGCAAAATGGAGCAGCATGGACTTTGTGTTCTTCCCCTGGTGTATCAAGAGATTGCTCTCTGCTCAGTACTTATCTTACACTGTGAACTAACAAAGTGAGCACTCAAGTTAGTGTTAGATGCATTACTATTTAGCCTGTTTTGAGTGCAAATGAATTCAGGGAATGTCTAATCCTAAATTAAAATCTAGTTTGTCCTGAACAGAACATCCTTACTTGGTAACAGGTCTTGTTTTAAAATATGCTTTTTAAAGAATAATAATTGATTAATATGCAGAAGACAGGTGTAAATGAAAGTATGCCTCTAAACTCCTGTTTCCAACAAAAAATAGACATGTTCACAATAACTGATGTCATCAAGAAAATAAATACATAAAAACTAAGTAAAATGCTCTGAGTAGAATATAATTTCTGGGTACAGTAACTAAAATGAAGATTTAGCTTCTTTGTTCATTTAATACTTAACCCCTATATATCATTACAAATTTCAGAAATATTTATAATATAGCGTCATTTGGTACATCTCACAGTCATGTTAGGAGGGGGTCCTACTGCAATTCTTGTTAATCAAAGGGTCATAAATAGGATGGAAAAAAATTCAAAATGCAAAGTTCCAGTTGAAAGATTGTGCCTTCTCTGCTGCACGAACACAGTGTGTCCCCAGTTAGACAGTCCTTTAGTTTAATTTTCCTGAGGACTGCTGGTACTTACTGAAGTTTTAGGCTTTCTTCCTTATAAGCAATGAGAGCCTGAGGGGATGGCTAGCATCTTGGCACATGAAACAATTTTTCTCTGTCTGAAACTAACTTGTCATGACCTTGGGTTTATTACAGGATATCCAAAATGATGCATTCCACCTATTTTCCTTCTTATTTGATTCCTTCCCTTTACTTATCATAACTAAGATTGCAAGTATTAAGCTTGATGCTTTCTAAATCTATACTGCCACCTCTGATGGTGTCTGAAACTCGATCTATTTTTTCAAATGCCTACATCTGGATGTCCTATGTTAAGTCATTAGATCTTAAACCAAACTCCTCATCTTCCTAGCACCTTTTCCTCTGCCCGATTCTGCATATGTTTATGGACACACTCAGGCTAAAACCCATGATACTACAGCATCTGCACCTTTTTTTTTTTTTTGCTCCTTCACTGAGCATGTTTCCAAGTCCTGTCAATCCTGCATGGTCTCTCCCAGTCTCCCCTTTCCATCATGACTGCCACCAAGCTCTGTCTTGGCTCTGTCAGGCCAGGCTCTGTCCTAGAAGCTTTCTAGTACTTATCTCATTCAGGGCTCATCCCAATACTAAGAACTGTGTTGCTTTCCATCGGTTCTACAGATTTGCAATCTGAGAATTGGAGAGGTTTTCAGACATGTGTGGGGTTAACTAGTAAGTGTAGATGCCCAGACTGAAACCCAACCACAAGGCATTGTATTCTAAAAGAAAGCGTAGACATTCAGGACAAATAGTCTGGGTTTGCTCCGCTACTTACTAGCTAGATGAGTATCGATATTGCTACGCCTCATTTTACTCATTCAGAAAATGTACAAAATATTCCCTCTTACTGTTGTCATATGAAATGATATACTGCCTGTTAATGATTATCCCAGTGCTTAGTGTCTTTTAATATGCCAAATAAATACTATTTTAAAACATGTATAATAATTATTATGCCCATATAGTTGTAATAGGCTCTTTTAGGTCTTCTCAAAAATATCTCCCTATTCAAACAACATATTTTTCTTCAATCCTAGATCTGATCATGTCACTGTCTGGCTTAAAATCTTCAGTGATTCAAATGGTATCCTTCTACCCAGAGAGCTCCATATTATGGCCACAATCAAATCTTCAGCGTTTAGTCCCACTACTATTTCTTATTTACTTTATCATCCAACTAAGACAAGCAACTTAACATTTGTCCTGATAGTCTCAGCCAAGTCTGAGCTTGGGCTGACCTGCTGGCCAAGAATCTACTTCACCATCTTGATTTGCTAGTGTTCTGTCAAACCATTACAGAAGACTCAAATGTCACCTCCTCCAAGAAACCTCCTTAATTACTAGAAGAAGAAATATCGTTTCCCTTCCTTTGTTCCCATTGCCCATAGTAATGTTGTCATGGCACATATTGTATTCTGCCTCGTAATGTTGATAATTGTGAATATGTCTTTCCTATACTACTGAAATCAAGAACCTAATATTTCACATATTTGTGTAAACCCTATAATGAAGAATATACAGAGCCCATAGGTGAGAAATAAATGATTTGAGCACTGAATTAAATTATATTAAGTTAATATATAAACTGTAACTGTTTTTAGCTGAATGCCCAGTTTGGAAGAGATATTACTGGTGTATATTTTCTCACATTTTTCATTCTTATCATTTAAAAGTGTACTTTCATATAATTTTGACTTTTTTTTTTAAAGTGGAGAAAGACCCTATTTTCTTCCATAAAGGAATTTTTTTTTTTGAAAAATAGTTTTTCCTTCCATTGACAGAGTTAAATATATGGTCACTTGAAAGAATTCAGAAGAAAAAAAAACCTGGGACATTTACATTGAGACTTTAGATGAAAGAAAGATAATTACAATTAAATATACCCTGTACAGTGGCTGTCCTCCTCCGAGTATATTTGAGGACAATATTGACTCTGCCAAAATACTTATATGTAGCTTCTCTTTCCAGTCAAGTCAAACTCTACTTACAATAAACATTTTAAATGCACCCCAATGTTCATAGCAGCATTATTTACAATTGCCAAGATATGGAAGCAACCTAAATGTCCATGAACAGATGAATGGATAAAGAAGCTGTGGTATATATATATATATATATATATATATATATATACACACACACATATATATATATATATATATACACACACACATACACAATGGAAAACTAATCAGACATAAAAAAGAATGAAATTTTGCCATTTGCAGCAACATGGATGGACTTGGAGGGTATTATGCTAACTGAAATAAGTCAGACAGAGAAAGACAAATACTGTATGATATCACTTATATGCGGAATCTAAAAAATACAACAAATTAGTGAATATAACAAAAAAGAAGAGACACAGATATAGAGAGCAAATTAGTGGTTACCAGTGGGGAGGGGAAGGAGGGGCAACATAGGGGTGGGGGAGTGGGTGGCACAAGCTATTGGGTGTAAGATCGGCTCCAGGATGTATTGTACAACATGGGGAGTGTAGCCAATATTTTGTAATAACTGTAAATGGAAAACAAACTTTAAAAAATTGTATAAAAAGTTTAAAAAATATATCTCCCAGTTGAAAAATAAATTAATTTAAAAAACATTTTAATTGACACAGTAATTCTCTCTATGTTTATATAGAACATGGATCATTCTTATAAGTCTTTGATAGTACCTCCTTTTTTTTTTTGAACCAATTGAGTGTCTTCAAGTAGTACATAAACTTCTTGCATCTGGGCACCTAAGGAGGTTCTAAATGCAATTCTTCCCTGGATATCTAAAGAATCTGAGTCAGATTCTACAGGGCTGTAGTTTCACAGAAGTCTTGTTGATGGGTCCTCTCTCCTTTATAGGATTATTGTTGTGACTGAGTTCCTGCTTCCAGGTCTCTGTCATGTTCTCTCTGCCAAACTCCATGTTGTCAAATTCCACCTCTTCCACTATCTTCTGTTCCTTTTTTTTTTTTTTTTTCTTTTCAGAAAGAAGATTTATGCCCACAAACCTAATCCATTCATTCTGCTGTGAAATATCCCTATAAATGTTGACCCCCATCTGCCTGGGCCACTGCCTAGCTCTTACGCTACACTTGCTGATTGCATGCTGGCTCACTTGCTTAGAAACTGCCGAGGAGCTTTCAGATGCTGCTTGATTAACTCTGATGGGCCATCCATCCAGTTCCTGCTGCCTGGACTGTCCTGCATTGTTGAATCTATACTGGTTGATAATGTGTCAAATCTGGAGTCCATCTACCACATACCAACCTTTCCTTTTAGGCTCCTTTCCTTTTTTTGATTGTGACTCCATTTATTCTAAGATATCACAGATTCTTTAAAAAATGTTTATTAAGTTGTCAAATATAACAACTTGTTTCAGTTACAATTGTAAAATGTTAGAAAACTAGTCTTCAATTGCCATTGTAGCCTCTCATCATCTCTGTTGATGCTCATAGAACCAATATCTTTCTATTTTCTTAGGTCACTTCTTTAAATATCATGAGATTTCTTTCTTTTTCTCTTCCAACCTTTACTCAAATCTATAACAAGGGTCTTAACTTTTCTTCTATGCTAGATTTCTTTTTTCCTATTCATAGTAATCTGGCTCCTGTTAAACATGGTAATTCCTACAAGTTTGAAATGGGATTTTATTTAGATATTTACATTAATAATAATAAAAAACCTTTCTCAAGTATTTTCATCATATCATTTCCTTGTTTAAGAACAGTTTTCAAATAGCTATTGGGACTAACCAAAACTCATTTCTCTGTATTTTAAGACCCTCTATTAACTGTCTTCTTTATATCTATTAACTTAACATCTCTGTTTTAGTCATTCAATTTGCACAATTTATTACTTTTGCACTATAAATCTTTGAACCTATGATTTTCAGTGCAGGAAATATGGAGTCAAACAATTGCATAAAGATATCCAAATTAAGACACTGGTAAATTGCTTTATCTGGACCAAACCTTAATACCAGTCTATGTATATAGATCCATTAAAAACACTATGTGCGGGAAAGAGTCAAACGAATTAGCCAGCTAGCCACTTATTTTGGACTTCAGGTTTATAACATAGACTTTTTTTCCCCTCTGACTCAAAATATACATATCACTTGTTTTGAGACAAAACTCAAAACTATCCTTAAATTGTTCTTTTTTAAAGTAGTAAGTTCAATTCTGAGACTAAATAGTTCTGCACTCACCAAACAGTTAGAAAACAGTGTAATGATTGTCCATATAATATTTTCAAATCAGGTCTAAGATTACTTATTACATATGTTGAGACATAATTAGATGTATGGGAAAAAAAACTGTTTCACCACCTAATTTTAGAGTTGACTCATGTACATGAAGATGATAAGTGACAGTTAAGGTCAGTGATTATTTAAGGACACAGTTTCAGCTTGGGTCATTAGGGCATCTGTTGCCTTCTCATAAGAAGTTGGACTTGAGATAGCTTTTGAAATATGAGTAGATTCAAGGAAAGTATTTTAGCGAAGGCTTAGAAGCTGAGAAAAGAGGTGAACATAAACACTATCAATCCATCGCAGGGGAATAGACAGTGGGCTAGCCTAACAGAAACAGTGTATATTGAGTAGTAGTAAGAATAGATGTTGAAAAGGTAAATTGAGCTGGATTACATAGGACCTTAAAATAAAGTCTGGATTTCTCAGGCAAATAATGTCTTAAATATACTCTTATACAGAGTAGATGTCCAATGAATAAATGGATGCATTTCTTCAAGAAATCTAAAGACATATAAAATTCTAATAATGGTGCCTTGTTGCCAACAGAGAGAATAATGACAGGTCAACAGAACGGATGAAAGCACCAGAATTATTTATAGCATCAATAATATATTCGATTTCATTTCCAGTGTGGAAGCTTACATTCACCATCGAGAAAGAGCATTTATTCTGTCTTAGGGAAACTATGAAAAAAAGAACATATTGTCTCAATTCTATCAAATTTCTATGACTATACCAAGTGTTAACAACCGAGGGTAAAACACTGTTCATAGAAATCAGGTTAGTGGTCTGCAAGAAGACTTTTTAAATTAAGTTTTTAATAATCAGGATGGCCCTTTATTATTTTACTTTTCTCTAAAAAATGCATTATCACTCAACTGGTATCACTTTGGGAATGAACATTACCTACACGTAAGTAAGGCCATGATGAAAACAAGTGCTGCTTTCAAAACCAAGAAAGAGTAAATTCAAGTGTATAAGACATCACCCTCCATAGGGTGATGAAGGTCATCTTGCTAATAGAGCTTTAGATTTACAGGAAGTATTTCATGATGGCCTTGAGGACCACACAGAAATATTAACAAGTGAAAACATGACGATATTTTCTGACTTCATTCATAGCTAATATTTCACAATCTTTCAAAATACAATTAGTTTCTACAAGTTTCTATACATTAAATTTCACTCATATCTTGAATTTTTAGATACACAGTGAAATTTAATTAACAGGCAGATGACAGTTACTGAAACTGAGCTTAATTTTGCTTGCCTTAGAAATGGACATATTAATTTCCATATCAGTGGCTTTGGTCAGATGAGGGCATGATGAAATAAGATAAAGCACACAAATCTCAAAAAAAAACCCAAAACCTAGATATATTGTAGTTTAGATATGGCAAAACCATGTAGTGGAAAGAATATGGACTTTCAAGTTCAGTTGAAAAACTTGCATTCTTTTCACTGCATCAAACTCTGTGCCTTAAAAACACTAATTCTTTAACAGTATGATCCAGAATCTCTACCACAAAGTGAGAAAATTGGCTCAAATAATAATATGCGGGTATATGTTTTGTCCATAGAGTGAGGTGGTGCTGCAGTCAAGGCCATGTTTGAATTTGTTGTTGATTGCTCCCAGCTATGTGTTCCCAGTCCAATCGTGGGAGTGGCCTGGGGAAGGTCCAATCATGCACATAGCCAAGGTTTTTCAACCCTAACCCTCCAGCTTTCCTCAATTTGTTCTATTGAGGAACAGCATACTTCTACTCTCTAATTTAGAATAATATAGAAAAATGTCACTAGCTATCCAATACCCTAGCTCTGGAAAATTTGGGGAGATTTCGAGGGAGGATGGATTTCTCCTCATCTATCAGTGTGCAAAGAAATCTTACAACACCAGAAAAGCAACATGAGGATGAAGCACTGGTAGTATGCAGAGCTTTTCTACACACAGTTCAAGATTCTTTCCCACAAAATCATATTTATCCAAAAAATAATAGTCAAAAGAGAAATCAAATTCCCAAGACTAGAACTATAATTTTTATATTGAAAAACAGTATTTCCTATTGACCTATAAGTAACCCAACAAGTTATTTCAGTTCCAGTCAAGTTTCTGATATTCTTTGGTTAATAGTTCTGAGCAAGAACCAGATACAACAACCAAAGGGGAAGAACAGAGTATTTTCTTCAAAGTGACAGTTAACTTAGCATGGGCATGTGTGTGTGTGTTTGTGTGTGTGTGTGTGTGTAGAATATACAATTAGTATACATATGCACATACATACACACTATATATATATATCTATATATATACACACGTAAGTTTTCGGATTCTTTATCTGTCTGGGGCATTGTTCCAGCCTTTGTTAAATTTTGGTATTCTGTTATTTTGTTTGGGGTTATGTCACTCAAGAAGTCCTCAGTAATCCTTGAATATTAGATGAGTAGTGGTGAATAGCTATTTGTTTTCTATTGAGAATAAGTGATAGAGCTGAATTTGAGGTGGAAAAATTTGTTAAGAGTTATAAAGAACTTTTTCAATTCATACAGTTTATTAGACTAAAATTAGGAAACTTTTCCTTTCAGGATTTCAGGATAGGAATCACTCAGAGAACCATTTGAAGCACATGACCTTGCCTTAAGTTTTTGATTTTAAAATTAAAATAAAACTAGAATTTACATTAATTAAAAGGAATAGTAAATATAAAAAAAGCATAAGTAAAAAAAAAAAGAAAAATCTAGACAGAATTCAAGAGGGATCACTTAATCCCTTTACAACAATACTCAAAATAAAATATTTGGCTCCCAGTCAAGCGATACTTCATTCAGTGGCTCATTAAAAACAGAGTTCACTGATCCACATGTATTTTGAAGATTTTTAAAAAGTTAACTTATTTCACTGGTTTTAATAATATTTTATTATAATGGTCATAAGGTGTTAGGATGGGGAAAAAAAGCTGTTATATTGAGGTTTCATCTTTGGAGGATAAAAAGCCTAATGGCAGAAATACAAAAAAGATGACGATCTTAACAATCTCTAGTTCCTTTATTATTCTAAGCTGTGTTCTATTATTTTTGTTTATATGCTTGCTAAAATTACTTGTTCACAGAAAGAATTTAATTATATATAAAACAAGATAGGCACAAGTGAAACTCTTGAATCAAGATGATAAAAAAGGGAATTATTCTCAGAATTACCTACCCACCTTAGTAAAACATATTTGGCTTTTCCTTTATCTGATAGCAATCACAGGGTGAATTTGTTATACTGAAGCCAATTTGACCTTAGCCTAGAAGTGGTACCAGTTAACACTGCTGTGTTACCCAAAATGACGTGATAATAGAGATAGTGATGGTAGTTCCTGAGGTCAAGTCCAATACCACATCCCCTATAAAACTTTTTTTTTTCATATCTATATTTACAAATGTATGAACATTTCATATAGACAAGCACTATGCTTACTTGTTATATAAGAGTCTTGGGCTGCTTCTCTATCTTATATTTTAACCACCATTGTCAAACCTAAGTAGGGCAGGAGGATCTGTCCAGCAATAGATTTTCATGACTGTTATTAGTCTTACTGCTACAAACTGCAACATGTGTGGAGTAATGCAGGCTGTTCTATGGGGTGTTGGCTGGGATGGGCAAAATCTAAAAGAGGCAAGGAGATTAAGTTCAAATACTCTTTAGGATATTTTAGTTCTATGCCCCTCTGAAGCATTTTGGGGGTAGGTGAGGAATGGTTAAGGCTTAGTTTAAGTTTTACTTTTAATGCTTATTTTATCTCAAATTTACTGCATCTTAAAGTTTTGAGTAATTAGAAGTCTAAAATATTCAAAATTCTATTTCATCAATACCACAGAGTTAGTGAAAGAAAAATAATCATGTGATTTATAAATGTTCTTACCTTCACATCTTTGACATTCATCCTTGTTCCTTCCTTCCCAACAAAGATATCATCAATGTCCACAAGGATATACCTGTCCAAAGACAATGTCAGTCTCTTCCCTGACAAGAAGGAGATGGCATCTATGAAGATGAGCTTGTGCAGCCAAAAGTTTAAGTTGTTGCCAAAGAGAACTCGCTGAATTCCATCATGAAGCCCCAGATCCTGAATCACCGTCGCATATAGTGGTTTGCTGGAGAAGGATGAAAGGGATTTTTCTGTCTGTAATTCAGTTAAAAGCACAGGCTGGTAGGTTGAATGGTTATACTGGAAAATTGTCCAGTCTTCCCCAGGAAGAGGGCCTTTCTCAACCTTAGGGGCTTTGGTAATATGCAGCAAAGGAGACTGAGGGTTGACAAAACAGTCCTTTAGAGCTAGATTATTGAAAAGGTTTAATGGAAAACCTTTTAATTGTGTACTTGGTGAGCTGTTTTCATTGGCTTTATGAAAACCAATTATACTAACACTGTATTCCACACAGTATTTTTCTAAAAGCTCTCGATTCCATGAGTCCATGCTGACATACTTCAGAATATTTTCATAAATAACTAAAATATATTTCCCTTTGCCATTATCTGTTAGAGGGGGTATGTCTCCCTTGCCAGGGGCAATGACCATATGGAACTGAAATCGGCTGGACTCCAAGATAGTGATAATATCTTGACCAAGTTGAGAGTACTGGCTCTCCACAAACAGGAGGACTGTAGGATCAGTTTTGGATGTATCAATAGGTTTGACTGTCTTCAGCTCCATTGACCGATATGGTAGGATTTTAACGTCAGTACATTCTGCTGCTGCAGTGGTTTCCATAAGTGTCATTTCCTGTTTATAGCCAGAGTAGAGGAAATAGGCAGAAATGACAATGCTCACCAAGCAAAAGGTGGCTAAGAGAACAATCAATGTTCGAAAACTTCTCCGAAGCTTCACAACAAGATTCATTTTTTAAAATACTGCTCTGGAAGCTTTTTCCAAGTTCTTTTCCTAAAGTGCCATCGTAAATAAAGTATGAAATGGTACAAATGCTACTTCCCACAAGTTCATGTAACCATTGCAAACCATGTAAAATGTTTGATGGGATTGCAAGCAAGTTAAAGTTGGAGGACAGTGGACTAGGAAAGTAAAAGTTGAAGAGATTTTGAATATGTCCAATACCAAAGGTTGCTGTAGAGTCCTCTAAACATTACCTGAAAAAGAGGAGAAATATAATGACTAAAACAAAAATAGTAATATAAGTATTTTCGTGTATACCTATGCTGATATATAAGAAACATACATATTAAAGATAAATTTAGTATGTTAATATGCTAAAATATTAATAACCCAATGTTTACAGTCTAGATTTTTACTACTTAGAATGTAGATTTTTTTATGTCTTCAAGAACACAGACCCTATTTAATTTTGCCAAAATATACATCTATATAGAAATACTGATTGAGATTTTTCAAACTAGTCACCTCAAAAAAAAAAAAGGTAAGAAATAAAGTTTTAGTGTACAATGGTAAAACCATAAAACTTATGGTAAAACCATAAAACCATAAATGGTAAAACTACCTTTTTAAAAACCATAAAACTTGCTTCTGCAAGGCTGGTAGACATTATATACATACAGAATTAGGAAATCAGGTATCCGTGTGGGGTTTGGACCAGTGTTTTTAAGTATCACTAAACATGCTTTTAAGTATCTACTTAGGTATCTGGAGTTCTAAGGTGAGGGGATGATTTTGTCTCAAATACATAGTAGTTGCAGGTTTTTCCCTTTAGTAACATTCTTTTCTGAAGTCACAGGGAGACACTTGGGCTTCTTCAGCATAACAGCCAAAATAGAGAGGATTTCTCTTTCACCATTCTTAGAAGCAAAGTGAGAGAGAAGCTATGGGAGAAAGAACAAAATGAGAAGAGGATCTTAGATCTTTTTAATGAAACAGAGGCCAGAAACCTAGATGAGAAGAAAAATCTTGACATGTTTTTCTCAAAGCACATTCCTAAATTTGGCTGATTTATCTAATTAGAATTAAAATTGTTTTCGATTATTATATTTTATCCAACAGTCAAGTGTTCTACTTCCCTTATCAATTTCTTTAAAAAGAAAAAAAGTAGAAAAAAAAAATTAGAAAGCATTAACCCCAGCTCTCCCAAATTGCTTCACCACAAGTGGACATAATTTTCCATTATTTTTGACTCTGATTTTTAGCGAATTCCTTCCTATACAAATTTTCTTCATTCTCCTCAAAACTGTGTTAGACTAATTATGGAATTTTCTATTTCCCGGTTTACCAAAATAGCGTCCCTAGGAAAGTAACCAAAATAGGTTATGTTTTTAATGTGATACATATACTTTAAGGTGTATATTATTGATGTACTATATCATAGAGAATCAAATTAGAGTGTTTTGTAATATGAGTTGTATATTCCATCACACTGCAAATATTTTATGTTTCTTTTTTATTTTTTAATTTGAAGAAGCTGAATAATGATTAAAAGAATATTAGATTAAATGATTAAACATAGTATTATATCGCTTTATTTTTATGTTCTGAAACACATTTTTTCTACTTAGTAATTTAAATTTTAAAAATCAACAATAAGTTGAAGTAACATTTGTTTCTGTCTTAGATTTTGGAAAAAAAAATTTAAAACAAAGTCAAAAGTACATGAGTTAAAAATTTTAAATTTCTACCAAAGATTTTACTTCTTCAGATTCCAAATATATAAGTAGGCCTGAATTTTCCCCTTTGAAATAGTGAGCCAATTTAAAAAATCTCTCCAGTGATTTCAAATTCACTTTAAAGGAAAATTAACTCCACATGCTAGGGACTTACTAATACACTGTTATCAGACATAATTTTTAAGATAATTATTTGCTCCCCCAAAACCTTTCAATTTTTTTAAAGTTCTGTTCCCTTTGGATACATTGAATTATTATTTTACTAAAAAGAAATAAAATACAGTGATAAAAAGGCTTATGTATGGTATAAAATATATAAACCAATTATGGTCTACCCTCTACTTTTATGTATGTTTGAAAATGTTCATAAAGTACATTTTAAAATAAAAATCAAATTAAATTATATATATAAAATAAATATTGAAAGAGATTTGGAATTTGCCAAAGAAAGTTATCCAGTCTTTATTATATTCCTTCCCAGACTTCTCCAACCTCATGTATTTGATTAAAAAATCCATTTAAGGAGACATGGAATCAGTCCCACTCCCACCCCACCCCATCCCACCCCTGCATCACTCCACAAAAGTAGAAATCTAATCCACATACTTTGGTGGTTTAGTATTTTCAGAATGCATTCAATCAGGAATTTGAAAAGAAACTAAGTGCATGCCAAGCTAATATTTGTTAAATCCTTATCTATTCTGACATCAAAAATGTGACTTTTATTTTTGAATGTACAAAGTATGAGATGTCAGTTTTGCATATTAGAACAGCTCATTCTAATATGCAATAGTGAAAAGGAAATAAAAAAGCATATGGAACTAGAATCTGACAACCAAAAGAATAAATAAAATTTAAATGTGACATTTATTTAAAATTAATAGATGCAGATTACCACCACTGTAGATATATGTTTCACTCTGTGTTTGTGTGCGTGTATGTGTGTGTGTTAATCGAATGAGTTATACTTCCCATTCAATCCTCCTGTTTATTCTTACCTAGGAAAAACTGGCCAGTGGAGGTGAGGAAGCCTGAGCAATAAAAGATAATGTAACAAGGAAATTTACTTATGTCCTGTGCCTGAGATAAGAAATGACATGGTATGCCAGAGATATAGTATATATATTTGGGGAGGGGAAAAATTTCCCCCCTAGCCCACTTGGTTCATTGGGGGTGTTCTAACAATTAAAATGAAAAAAAAAAAAAACAAAGAAAGAAAGCAGGAGAAAAACAAAGTTAACTTCATATGAATGGAGGTCTCATAGATATAGGACTTAAGAAGTGACCAAAGGAGGAGGGGGGGAAGATGGCGGAAGAGTAAGACGCAGAGATCACCTTCCTCCCCACAGATACATCAGAAATAGATCTACACGTGGAACAACTCCTACAGAACACCTACTGAACGCTGGCAGAGGACCTCAGACCTCCCAAAAGGCAAGAAACTCCCCACGTACCTGGGTAGGGCAAAAGAAAAAAGAATAAACGGAGACAAAAGAATAGGGATGGGACCTGCACCAATGGGAAGGAGCTGTGAAGGAGGAAATGTTTCCACACACTAGGAAGCCCCGTCGCGGGCGGAGACTGCGGGTGGCGGAGGGGGAAAGCTTCGGGGCTGCAGAGGAGAGCACAGCAACAGGGGTGCGGAAGGCAAAGCGGAGAGATTCCCGCACAGAGGATCGGTGCCGACCAGCACTCACCAGTCCGAGAAGCTTGTCTGCTCACCGGCCGGGATGGGAGGGGCTGGGAGCTGAGGCTCGGGTTTCGGGTCGGAGCGCCGGGAGAGGACTGGGGCTGGCGACGTGAACACAGCCTGCAGGGTGTTAGTGCACCACGGTTAGCCGGGAGGGAGTCCGGGAAAAGGTCTGGACCTGCTGAAGAGGCAAGACACTTTTTCTTCCTTGTTTCCTGGTGCACGAGGAGAGGGGATTAAGAGCGCTGCTTAAAGGAGCTCCAGAGACGGGCGCGAGCCGCGGCTAACAGCGTGGACCCCAGAGATGGTCATGAGACGCTAAGGCTGCTGCTGCCGCCACCAAGAAACCTGTGTGCGAGCACAGGTCACTATCCACACCTCCCTTCCGGGAAGCCTGTGCAGCCCGCCACTGCCAGCGTCCCGGGATCCGGGGAGAACTTCCCCGGAAGAGCGCACGGTGCGCCTCAGGCTGGTGCAACGTCATGCCGGTGCGACGTCACGCCGGCGCGACGTCACGCCGGCCTCTGCCGCCGCAGGCTCGCCCCGCACTCCATACCCCTCCCTCCCCCGGGCCTGACTGAGCCAGAGTCCCTGGATAAGCGGCTCCTTTAAACCCGTCCTGTCTGAGCAAAGAACAGACGCCCTCCAGCGACCTACACGCAGAGGCGGGGCCAAATCCAAAGTTGAGCCCCGGGAGCTGTGCGAACAAAGAAGAGAAAGGGAAATCTCTCCCAGCAGCCTCAGGAGCAGTGGATTAAATCTGCACAATCAACTTGGTGTACCCTGCATCTGTGGAATACCTGAATAGACAACGAATCATCCCAAATTGAGGAGGTGGACTTTGGGAGCGATGATATATATATATATATTTTTTTTTTCCCTTTTTCTCTTTTTGTGAGTGTGTGTGTGTATGCTTCTGTGTGAGATTTTGTCTGTATAGCTTTGCTTTCACCATTTGTCCTAGGGTTCTATCCATCCGTTTTTTTTTTTTTTTTTTTACTTAAAACTTTTGTTTTCTAAATAATTATTTTTTATTTTAATAACTTTTATTTTATCTTACTTTATTTTATTCTCTTTCTTTCTTACTTACTACTTTTTCTCCCTTTAATTCTGAGCCCTGTGGATGAAAGGCTCTTGGTGCTGTAGCCAGGAGTCATTGTTTTGCCTCTGAGGTGGGAGAGCCAACTTCAGGACACTGGTCCACAAGAGAACTCCCAGCTCCACGTAATATCAAACGGCAAAAATCTCCCAGAGATCTCCACCTCAACACCAGCACCCAGCTTCACTCAACGACCAGCAAGCTACAGTGCTGGACACCCTATGCCAAACAACTAGCAAGACAGGAACACAACCCCACCCATTAGCAGAGAGTCTGCCTAAAATCATAATAAGTCCACAGACACCCCAAAATACACCACCAGACGTGGACCTGCCCACCAGAAAGAAGATCCAGCCTCATCCACCAGAACACAGGCACTAGTCCCCTCCACCAGGAAGCCTACACAATCCACTGAACCAACTTTAGCCACTGGGGGCAGACAACAAAAACAACGGGAACTACGAACCTGCAGCCTGCAAAAAGGAGACCCCAAACACAGTAAGATAAGCAAAATGAGAAGACAGAAAAACACACTACAGATGAAGGAGCAAGATAAAAATGCACCAGACCTAACAAATGAAGATGAAATAGGCAGTCTACCCAAAAAAGAATTCAGAATAATGATAGTAAAGATGATCCAAAATCGTGGAAATACAATAGAGAAAATGCAAGAAACATTTAACAAGGACCTAGAAGAACCAAAGATGAAACAAGCAACGATGAACAACACAATAAATGAAATTTAAAATACTCTAGAAGGGATCAATAGCAGAATAACTGAGGCAGAAGAACGGATAAGTGACCTGGAAGATAAAATAGTGGAAATAACTACTACAGAGCAGAATAAAGAAAAAAGAATGAAAAGAAACAAGGACAGTCTCAGAGACCTCTGGGAAAACATTAAACGCACCAACATTCGAATTATAGGGGTTCCAGAAGAAGAAGAGAAAAAGAAAGGGACTGAGAAAATATTTGAAGAGATTAGAGTTGAAAACTTCCCTAATATGGGAAAGGAAATAGTTAATCAAGTCCAGGAAGCACAGAGAGACCCATAAAGGATAAATACAAGGAGAAACACACCAAGACACATATTAATCAAACTGTCAAAAATTAAATACAAAGAAAGCATATTAAAAGCAGCAATGGAAAAACAACAAATAACACACAAGGGAATCCCCATAAAGTTAACAGCTGATCTTTCAGCAGAAACCCTGCAAGCCAGAAGGAACTGGCAGGACATATTTAAAGTAATGAAGGAGAAAACCCTACAACCAAGATTACTCTACCCAGCAAGGATCTCATTCAGATTTGATGGAGAAATTAAAACCTTTACAGACAAGCAAAAGCTGAGAGAGTTCAGCACCACCAAAGCAGCTTTACAACAAATGCTAAAGGATCTTCTCTAGGCAAGAAACACAACAGAAGGAAAAGACCTACAATAACAAATCCAAAACAATTAAGAAAATGGGAATAGGAACATATATATTGATAATTACCTTAAATGTAAATGTATTAAATGCTCCCACCAAAAGACACAGACTGGCTGAATGGATACAAAAACAAGACCCATATATATGCTGTCTACAAGAGACCCACTTCAGACCTAGAGATACATACAGACTGAAAGTGAGGGAATGGAAAAAGATATTTCATGCAAGTGGAAACCAAAACAAAGCTGGAGTAGCAATTCTTATATCAGACAAAATAGACTTTAAAATAAAGACTATTAGAAGAGACAAAGAAGGACACTACATAATGATCAAGGGATCGATCCAAGAAGAAGATATAACAATTGTAAATATTTATGCATCCAACATAGGAGCACCTCAATGCATAAGGCAAATACTAGCATCCATAAAAGGGGAAATCGACAGTAACACATTCATGGTAGGGAACTTTAACACCCCACTTTCACCAATGGACAGATCATCCAAAATGAAAATAAATAAGGAAACACAAGCTTTAAATGATACATTAAACAAGATGGACTTAATTGATATTTATAGGACATTCCATCCAAAAACAACAGAATACACATTTTTCTCAAGTGCTCATGGAACATTCTCCAGAATAGATCATATCTTGGGTCACAAATCAACCCTTGGTAAATTTAAGAAAATTGAAATTGTATCAAGTATCTTTTCCAACCACAACGCTATGAGACTAGATATCAATTACAGGAAAAGATCTGTAAAAAATACAAACACATGGAGGCTAAACAATACACTACTTAATAACGAAGTGATCACTGAAGAAATCAAAGAGGAAATCAAAAAATACCTAGAAACAAATGACAATGGAGACACGATGACCCAAAACCTAGGGGATGCAGGAAAAGAAGTTCTAAGAGGGAAGTTTATAGCAATACAATCCTACCTTAAGAAACAGGAAACATCTTGAATAAACAACCTAGCCTTGCACCTGAAGCAATTAGAGAAAGAAGAACAAAACTCCCCCAAAATTAGCAGAAGGAAAGAAATCATAAAGATCAGATCAGAAATAAATGAAAAAGAAATGAAGGAAATTATAGCAAAGATCAATAAAACTAAAAGCTGGTTCTTTGAGAAGGTAAACAAAATTGATAAACCATTAGCCAGACTCATCAAGAAAAAAAGGGAAAAGCCTCAAATCAATAGAATTAGAAATGAAAAAGGAGAAGTAACAACTGACACTGCAGAAATACAAAAGATCATGAGAGATTACTACAAGCAACTGTATGCCAATAAAATGGACCACCTGGAAGAAATGGACAAATTCTTAGAAATGCACAACCTGCCAAGACTTAATCAGGAAGAAATAGAAAATATGAACAGACCAATCACAAGCACTGAAATTGAAACTGTAATTAAAAATCTTCCAACAAACAAAAGCTCAGGACCAGATGGCTTCACAGGAGAATTCTATCAAACATTTAGAGAAGAGCTAACACCTATCCTTCTCAAACTCTTCCAAAATATAGCAGAGAGAGGAACACTCCCAAACTCATTCTACGAGGCCACCATCACTGACACCAAAACCACACAAGGATGTCACAAAGAAAGAAAACTACAGGCCAATATCACTGATGAACATAGATGCAAAAATCCTCAACAAAATACTAGCAAACAGAATCCAGCACATTGAAAGGATCATACACCATGATCAAGTGGGGTTTATTCCAGGAATGCAAGGATTCTTCAATATACGCAAATCAGTCAATGTGATACACCATATTAACAAATTGAAGGAGAAAAACCATATGGTCATCTCAATAGATGCAGAGAAAGCTTTCGACACAATTCAACACACATTTATGATAAAAACCCTGCAGAAAGTAGGCCTAGAGGGAACTTTCCTCAACATAATAAAGGCCATATATGACAAACCCACAGCCAACATCGTCCTCAATGGTGAAAAACTGAAAGCATTTCCACTAAGGTCAGGAACAAGACAAGGTTGCCCACTCTCACCACTCTTATTCAACATAGTTTTTGGAGTTTTACCCACAGCAATCAGAGAAAAAATGGAAATAAAAGGAATCCAAATCGGAAAAGAAGAAGTAAAGCTGTCACTGTTTGCATATGACATGATGCTATACATAGAGAATCCTAAATATGCTACCAGAAAACTACCAGAGCTAATCAATGAATTTGTAAAGTCCAGGACACAAACTTAATGCACAGAAATCTCCGGCATTCCTGTACACTAATGATGAGAAATCTGAAAGTGAAATCAAGAAATCACTCCCATTTACCATTGCAACAAAAGGAATAAAATATCTAGGAATAAACCTACCTAAGGAAACAAAAGACCTGTATGCAGAAAATTATAAGACACTGATGAAAGAAATCAAAGATGATACAAATAGATGGAGAGATGTACCATGTTCTTGGATTGGAAGAATCAGTATTGTGAAAATGACTCTACTACCCAAAGCAATCTACAGATTCAGTGCAATCCCTATCAAGCTACTACTGGCATTTTTCACAGAACTAGAACAAAAAAAAATTCGAAACAATAAATGCTGGAGAGGGTGTGGAGAAAATGGAACACTCTTGCACTGTTGTTGGGAATGTGAACTGGTACAGCCACTATGGAGAACAGTATGGAGGTTCCTTAAAAAACTGCAAATAGAACAACCATATGACCCAGCAATCCCACTACTGTGCATATACCCTAAGAAAACCATAATTCAAAAAGAGTCATGTACCAAAATGTTCATTGCAGCTCTATCTACAATAGTCCAGAGATGGAAACAACCTAAGTGTCCATCATCGGATGAATGGATAAAGAAGATGTGGCACATATATACAATGGAATATTACTCAGCCATAAAAAGAAACGAAATTGAGTTATTTGAAGTGAGGTGGATGGACCTAGAGTATGTTATACAGAGTGAAGTAAGTCAGAAAGAGAAAGACAAATACTGTATGCTTACACATATATATGGAATCTAAGAAAAAAAAATGTCATGAAGAACCTAGGGTTAAGACAGGAATAAAGACACAGACCCACTAGAGAATGGACTTGAGGATATGGGGAGGGGGAAGGGTAAGCTGTGAAAAAGTGAGGGAGTGTCATGGACATGTATACACTACCAAACGTAAAATAGATAGCTAGTGGGAAGCAGCCACATAGCACAGGAAGATCATCTCGGTGCTTTGTGACCACCTAGAGGGGTGGGATAGAGAGGGTGGGAGGGAGGGAGACGCAAGAGGGAAGTGATATGGGAACATATGTATATGTATAATTGATTCACTTTGTTATAAATCAGAAACTAACACACCATTGTAAAGCAATTATACTCCAATAAAGGTGTAAAAAAAAAAAAGTGACCAAAGCAAGCAGCTTTTAGGCAAAGAAACAATAAATTTGAGAGTAATTGACAAGACAAAGAAACTTGGGCTTGGGTACTAGTTAGTGTAGAATCTAAGGAGTTTTTACACAGCCTTTTCTACTCTGAATTCCCTATCTCTGGTGATAAAGATATCTCCTTACCTCCTGCTTCAGGGAAGGTACCTTTCACATGGGAGATTATTTCCTTATTTCTGGAGACAAAGTAGAGGTAGAGTGTTCTTCTCACACTGGCTCTTTCTTAAGTAACTTTAATTCCAAATAATCAATATGCCACTTTGGCACATTTGGGGTGGCTGTCCTGAGCCCCAACAATGTATATTGATCTCTGCCCCCAGCTCCTGGCACAGAGCTCCTAAATCCCTTGTAATTTCCTTGGTGATGCGAGTGTCTTTCATCCTAAGAGGTGATATGAGCAGGACCCTGTGGGGCTACTGGGCACAAAAGCCTTCCTGTGCCCCCCATTTATTTGATTACAGGAAATAGTCTTCATTCAGCCTCCATGACCTTCCCTGAGTTCCAACCGGCAGGTTCAAGCAATTGTTCATTAGGGAAGGGAGGGGATACAAGACAAGGGAGAAACAACAGTCAAGAGAAACAATAGTGCAGCCTTGGGGCAAGGTCCTGGTTCCCCAACAAGGGATACACACAATATCTTTGAACTGTTTTGCAAATACTGAAACCCCTACCAGGCAGGAGAAGTTAACGGTTAACGGTTAACTTCGACATGGTGTCCACAGGCACGTAGATCCCAGACTGTTGGAATCAGAAGGTTGATGATGTTGACTCCCACTCACCTCACCACCAACCAATCAGAAGAATGTCCATGAGCTGATCATGCTCTCTTTGAACCACTACCATTAAACCCCTTACTCCAGGTTGGGACACACAGTTTTGAGGGTATTAGCCTGCTGTGGCTCCCTTTGCCTGGCAAAGCAATAAAGCTATTCTTTTCTACTTCACCCAAAATTCTGTCTCAGAGACTTAATTCAGTATCAGGGTACACAGGCTGGATTCAGCTTCAGAGGCAACAGTTAGTGGGTTCCTGGATGGGAGCTGGGCACCAGAAAGACCAAACAATAGTTAGAAGCTTGGAACTTTCAGCCCAGCCCTATCCTCTAGGAAGTGGAGAGGGGCTAGAAATGACTGATCACGCCAATGCAATGAAGCCTCTATAAAACCTCCCAAAGTACTGGGTTTGGAGAGCTTCCAGGTTTGGGAACACATCCACTCACTGGGAGGGTGACACACCTCCAACTCTGTGAGGACAGAAGGTCCTACTCTCAGGACTGTACCAGCCCTTGCCTTATGGATCTGTTCATCTGTATCCTTTATCATATAATAAACTGGTAAAACTAAGTAGGTGTTTCCTTGAGTTCTGTGAGCTGTTTTAGCAAATAATCAAATCCAAGGTGGGGCGTCATGGGGACCTCCGATCTGTAGCCAGGTTGGACAGAGCCAGGGACCTACTACTTGTGATTGGATCTGAAGAGAGGAGCAGTCTTATGGGACCGAGCCCCTAACCTATGGGGTCTGTGCTAACTCCAGTTAGTGTCAAATTTGAATTGTAGGACGTCTGGCTGGTGTCACAAAGCACTGCTTGGTGTGTGTGGGGGGAACCTCACACACCTTGTGTTGGAAGTGTTATGAGTGTGACAGTAGTGCGAGAGTAAAGGAGAAACACACAGGAGGAAAAGTAGGTTTTCTATATGCCTATCTAGTACCGTGACCATTAAAAAAAAAAAAAAGGCAAGGCAAAGTGCAAGGAGGTAGGAACACCAACTTAAGCATCTTGGAAAGGTCAAATAAGACAATCGAGATTATTTTTAAAGACACATGTATGTTAAATGAGTCATATAAAATTAAGAATATTCATTTAAAGATAATGGTGAAGACATTAAAATGCTGCTCCAAAAGTCTAAAAATTATGTGGCATGTGTTTTTAAGGAGTCTAGGTGATATGTTAAATTTTAATTTTACCTTAATAAAATGCATTGTGAAGGATGAACCTGAGACCAGTTAGCAACGAATTGGCACAAACAGGAGCACTTTGTCCAGTTTCCCCTTCCACCATGATGTTGGTCTTTTGTTACCGAATGAATGGACAAATGTGTGGATGACTGAGTAAACTGCATCTATGAAGAACTGATATTTCCTCAAGCACCATACCAAGCAAGTTAAATAGACTTTGATCCCAATTCTGCTGAATCTGGCTTTCACATATCCTAATGAATCTACTGTTAAAAATTTGGAAAGGGAGACCTTCTCATTATTTTGGCAACAATCTATCCCGAAATTCCAGTTGTGTGATCCCTGTGCAGACTTTGATGAGAAAAAAAGCAGGGCATTTTTAGGTGCTGCTTTCCTTGTTCTCATTCTTTTTCTTTTTTTAACTTCTGATCTTCCAAGTGTGACTCATCATATCAATAGTAGTGGAATAAATAGTTCCCAGAATTTCCCTCTTTTAAGATTAGGTAGTATGAAAAAATTATTGTTCTGTGTATCTGTTTTAAAATCGCTCTTTGACTTATTTCCAAACTGTGTTTATAGATTTTCTAAAATAGTCTGCAAAGTCCATTTACCAAGGGGTCTCAATCATTGTAAATTTTTAGTAATATCAGGTAGCAGCAGAGAAATTAGTGAACAAAGCAACTGCAGGTACTAGAGTGATTTTTGGCAAGAAGGAAATTCAGAAGTAAGCCAGGGGCTAAGAATTGCAATGATTGTATGTGTGATTGTTTCTTTCTTGAACGTGAACTGATGAACTATACAGAACATCCAAGAGGCTCTTAAAGTTCAGCTGAAATTGAAAAAAAAAGAGAAACTATTTACCAGCATTTAATGAGTAGCTACTACTTGCCAGTCATTATGCTACTTTCTTTGCATTCATCATCCTGTTTAGCCATTATTAGTCTATTTTTTAAATGAAGAAATTGAGGTTTAGAGGGTGTAGGAAAAAGACTGAGATTATACCATGAGTGATTTGTGATGCTAGAGTTCTATTTTCTCACAGTTGCACTGATGAGAAAAATAAAAATTAAGTTAGTTGAAACCAAACTCTTAACAGTTACTGTAATTAAGTACTTTAACCCAAATATTGGCAAGTTTTATTTCAACTTTAACAATTCAGATATTCAAAGCTAAAAATATCTAACAAAAATGCAGAAAACATCTGTAAGTGAATTGGATCAGATCAAAAGAAGCTGTGTTGTAAGTTGGGATGACATAAGAATTGCAATAATTTGACCACCTTTGACTTTTCATGATACATGGGGGGGAAAACATTTTATCAAGTATCCCATTTCTACATGCTTCATGAGATTTTTGTTTGCCCTTAGGAATATTATGAAGAATTAGCTTATATTTCATATAAATAGAGCAGTGTTTTTAATTAAAAACTGTACTATGTACACAGTTAACCATTCATTCAAATATATTAATGGCACCTTCAATCTCTAGGGGAGAATTCCAAAATTTATAATCATATTTCAAGAGAGATACTCTTTTTTTTTTTTTTCAAATTATAGGTCAACACCACATAAAAGAAAAGAAAATAGATGAGAATAGAAATATTGATGTACTTCACGAAGTGTAAAGGTAAATAGTGCTTTAGGAAACATGTTTGGTGTGTGTGTGTGTGTGTGTGTGTGTATTTATTTGTGTTCTGGGTCCCAATGCAAGATTATTTTTTATTCTGAGTCAGGGTCTAAAGTTTTTGCGAAACACTACTCAAGAGAGCACAGATAATTCAAATCGTTTAACCTGGTTTTATAAATACTGAAGACGTTTTAGCTGTAGATGAATGTAGTCTCCTATGATTCCAAGTGGTTCCTGAAAATATCCACTATTGACTCAAGTTAGGAATTGGTTGATAACATGTAGTTTGGTCACTTGGTGCTCCTTTCAGCTTCCAGGACACAAAGTATTGTGATATTATTCTTGGCAACAACCAAAGCCGCATATATAACTTCTTTCAAATAAAGGTGTAAAGTGATGAGTAATTGTTATATTTACTCAAAATCAAAGAAGTATATTTATTTTATGATTTTCTGCAATAAGGATATTTTCTACCCTTGTAAATAACCAGTTGACTATTACTTAATTTTTATACATTTCATATTTTCTTGACTTCAGTGACATAATATACACTTATTTCAGTCCTCAAGTGTGCATTTTTATCAGTACAACTCCTAAAAGTGTCATTTCAAACATAATGATAACATTACTACCACCATAGTATATTGTAACATCATATTATACTAGGTACATAGCTCTGAGCTAACAGCTGTATTCACACTTCAAAAGGCAACTCAGTAAATAGAAAAGTAAATTTCAGTTGATTTCTTTTCTCATCATTTCTTAGAGATATATATAGTGCCTATTTACCATTTTCCTAGGTCTTGTTTTCTAAAGCAGAGAAACAATATGATTTTTCAAAAAGAATCCATTTTTATTAAAATCAAACTGTAAATATCTATAGATTTATCTTGTTTATCAGAAAAACATGGGAACTTTGAGAAGGAAAATACTAAATGGATATTTATTCTGCTTTACCACATAAGATTTCTAGATAGAGTAGCAGAAATGCTATTTGTGACCAAGTGGGGTGATCTAGTAAAATAATCATTGTGTAAAACTGTTTGTATTTATATTTAAAATTTCATTATTGATTTTTTGCCCTTAACACTACTGAAATAATGATATCTCCAGTATGGTCCAGAATTAAGTAGAATTAAACCGCTTTGAAATGCCTGTATCTTTCCTAAAGATTCCTGAAATCCAGGCAACTCCCTTAGAAACTTGGGATGACTTTGGATAGATCTGTGGCATCTGTCTCATCTTTGTCTAGATTTGGGGGTAATATTTACAATGGGACATTCAAAATCAAACTAGGACCAGATAAGCTGTCTAAAATTCAATTTTGGATATGCTTCTATTTTCTCCTTTAGGTAAGAAGCAAAGGCATTCATCCAACATTCATTCAACACATAAATGTATCAACGTTTATTAACAGCCTACTATTTTCCAGGTACATCTACAAATTCAGCTGTATATCATCTCATCATAAAACAAAAAACAAAAAACCTGCCTTATTTTGCTTTCATTTGTTCTTAATTTCTTCTCTTTATTTACTATCTATTTTTCTTTCATTTCTAGAAAGTCTTTTTTATTTTTTTAACACTGGATATAAAACTTGTGCTAATGAATTTATTGTGAAGTGTGGCCATTAATCAGCCAATCTATATGACAATATTTCCATTTCCTATCACCATTTTATTTTCTCTCCATATGAACAATTTACATGGGAGCTACAAAAGATGACTGAGGAAATACAATGGTTTGCTTCCTTATTTAGATATAATCTTAACCATTTTCTCTCAAAAGTAGGCTCTTTTTCTATAAGTTGTCTCATCTACAAAGGTGAAATGAAAAAATTTTAAAAAGCTGACACTACTACTTTCTTTGTGCAAATTATTAAATAAATCTTATTACAAAAGCATGAAAAATTTGAAAACCTAGAAAAATAAAAATGAAATGAACATTGCTCAACAAAATCCTCTCATATATTTCTTCCTAGTGTCTTCTCGATATGTAGTTTGTAATCTGGTTTTATGTAGCTGTGATTACATGATAAACATAATTTTTATCCTACCTTTTAACTTAAAATTATAACATAACTAGTTATAATAAAAGGAACACGTGATTGAGAAGTCCTTCTTATATCCATCATTGTTTTTTTCATTTCTTTTCCCCCAACTATATATACTCTGATGATTTCAATACCTTTTTAAACCTGGTAGACCCATCACCTAACTCCTCAATTTACGCTACAAAGAAAATAGAAAGTGAGGGTTGAACCAGCTAAACATCACCCAGGGAGCCAAACTGACTCCCATCAATGTTTCTCAAACCTAAGGAAGTATCACTTTACTTACTTACTTGCTTCCTGGTTCTGTGGAAAATATATATCTCTTTTAAAGTTATTTTATTTCCTTTCACCCCTAAGTCTTTTCTAGAACTTCAACCTCTCTTTTCTGAGGATTTAGTTAAAAACTGGGGATAATCATGTTAGTTATTCACTATAAACAGCGTTTGCATACGTTTTGTCTGGTAATTACAATATTTTAATATCTGAATGGCTTTAGTCGCCACCATTTGCTCACTAATTTAAGTCTATCTGCCTGTCCTGTATTTATTTTAGTTTAAGACTATAATCTTCTTCACAAATTTAACTCACACCTGTGTTCATACAAGTTCCTCTCACAGTTGCCCCCTACCCCAGCCCTAGCTACTGCCTTAATCTTTCTCTGCACCTTTAAAGTCAAACTTTTTGAAGGTTTTCTCTTGCAAAATTCTTTCATCTTGTTATTCCTGCACTTTACATGTTGACCCATTTGCAGTTCTGGAATGACCAATGCTGTCTCTCCTCTTTCTAAGTTTGGCCAGCTCTGTTTCACTTTTAGAGATTCAGTTTAGATAAAGCCACAACAAGAAAATCACTCTCCCTCCCCTGCCTTGCAAACGTTAGTTTAAATGAGTTTCAATTTAATTACTCATGAATTCCCATGAAGCCAGGGACTGTGATTTATTCAGAATTGAATCTTCAGCACACTGTAGACCACCTTGTAAGCCATATGTTAACAAAAAAAAAAAACATTCAATGACACTTAAAGGTGGTCAGGTAGACTTTACTCAAGACCACTGTGATAGGTATAGGGACCACTGCAATGGGGTTTTATAGTGGTGGAGAGAGATGGGCTCAACTCCGAATACAGTATGGGCAAGTAGGAATTTATAGCCAAGAATCAGAGTGGGAGTCAGTGAATGGAAAATTACTAAGAGGAAACATTCTATGTAAGGGAGGTTCTAGCTAAAACTACCTAACAGGATTCTTGCTAAAGACAAGCTGGGATTATGAGACATCGTCTTGGGGATGGTGGAGGATGAGGAAACTGATTGGATACTGAGGGTGATCAGATATCGAGGTGGGGGTGAAGGGGTTCTGGGTAAACTGAGTGAGCAGGATTCTTGTGAAAACTAGATTTTGCAAGAAAGTGCATACCTGGGAGAATGTTCAGAAGCCTGCTTAGAGTTTGGTCAAGCAAAGAGTCTTTGTCTCATGTATGAAACAATGCTGATTTATGCTAAATCAGCAACTTATTCACATCTTGCATATATTAATTTTTTTCTCTACCTCAAGGAATAGCTCAAATGCTATCTTCTCCAGAAACCTGTGGGGTGGGAGAAAAAGTCTGAGCTTCAATTTCATCATTGGGAAACTAAAGAAAAGGAGCTGTTTATCTTTCTATTTCCCTGTATCCATTAAAACGGGGAGATTTGAAAGGATACTCATTAAGAGATTGATCATCTATGTCTTTCTTATACTTTTCTATATCATTTGAATTTTCTGCAGGAACCATGAAGTATATTTATAAAAAGCACAAAAAAATCTAAGTAGAAAATTTAAAAGGAGGTGAATTTGATAATATTAAGGTTGCTTCAAACTCTAAAATTCTGTAATTTTGTGAATAATAAGCCTTTCCTATTCATTCTGATCCCTGATAACCATTCTTCCTCTAAATAGCTGAAGAATATGTCATCCATATATTTTTTGTGATACCCCTACATTTTTGTTAAATGTATTTAAGTCTTCCCAAGGTGATTGTGGGTACATTTTCAATAGACTAGTCTGTTTATTAAATTTCTCTTTTCACACTAAACTACTTTCCCTCCCCTCAAGCATGACCCAATACTAAATTAGACACATAGTTGAAACTTAATAATCTTGACTAAATCAGTTAAATTTATATTCCATGTTAGTATATTTGTAATAGTTCTATTGGAACAATGATCTCAGAATTCAAACCTAAAATTTTGAAAATTGGAAAATCAATTGCACCAAATTATCTCTAAGTTTACTTATAACTAAAATATTATGATGCATCAGTTGTTTCTGATGAGTCCAAATTTGTCAGAAGATACATGTAAATAATTCTTTAAAAATACCATATTCATATTAATCTGTTGTTGAAATGAAAAATACAGTACTTGGATTAAAAAGGGTGGCAGGATCCCCAAATGTCAAAGTTTTGTCTACCTCTGAGATAGGCACTGGCATCTCTGATCAACCTGAGTCTTCAAGGAGCAGCAGATACACATCCATCTATTTGCCTGAGTTGATTTGCAAAATTTGTTCAAGACCCTCATGCACATAGAGCACTGGGGGTATAGGAAGGCACAACTCTGCATGTGCACTTGTGTTTCCATGGTGGGTGCCTGCAGCAGTGGCTTTGCTGAGACACATTCAGTGATTTCTGTGCAGTGAGATTGGTGACAGGCAGGAAAGCCAGGATGGACCTACCATTTGACAAGCACAGATGAAACCTTGAAGGGCACTGAAATGACTGTGTGATGAGAGAGAAGAGCCAATAATGTAGGTGCTTTATTATTAACCAGAGCCCATGTGTACCTACAGGCAGTGGAAGTCTGGAGAAATTGGATTATATTAATATTGGTATATTTTCTGCCAGAATTTACTTTGTGTCAGTCTTTCATTTTATTAATACAGTGATAAATGTTGTTCTTTCTGCCTTAATCATTAACTTCCTACTTTTATTTTCTAGATGACTTTTTCTAATAAAATTTTCATATAATCCTCAGCCTTGAATTTCAGGGAAGGGAAAAGATTTTTCTCTAGGCATAGACTCTGGCTACAAAGGACCCATACAGTCATCTCTGCTAATTGAGTGATCCATGCTACAGAATTGTATTCAATACCTTTTTAACAATTAAAAGAATACTTAAAACTAATTTTTATAATATAAGTAAAGTTATTATAAATACTAGGATATAAAGTATTATAACTAATTCATAAAGTTTACAACTACAATAAAATGTAATATAATTTAAAATTTTTTTAAAGTAAAATATTAAAAAGAAATAATTTATTCTCAATCTAGTTAGCATTTCCTAAAACACGGGCCATACAAATAGGTTAATCAATCATGTTTAGCATTTGTGTTTCTAGAATTCAAGACGTTAACCTAAATATTGGTATATCACATTTATTTGAAGACAGAAAATAAGACATTTGCTTTTTAAAATGTATTCTTTCTGTACTCCTGAACAATCCTTCAATTTCCTAGCTTTTTCAACACTAGAGGGCGATATGTTCTTGCTTTTATTGCAAAAATAGACCCACAGCACTTCTTCTCCATAGATAGCTGAAGTGCTGAGTACAGAGACCACAGGTTACTTTGCTCTTAGGACAAGCATTCTGCTGTTGACATCAGAGAAACATCAGTGATTCTTAAGGTTAAAACACCAATTACGCCACAATTCTACACCAAATATATTTAGTCAATTCTCTTCCTCATATTTGAAATAAACAACCAATATTATACTGCTTGTATGATTCCCTGTTTCTGAATTCTTATTTCTGTTTTTTAATTAAGTATATTTTTTGCTGTTATACCCAAGATAAAGATAAATGAAATATCACCTGTCCTTAATGTTGTGCTAGTTTTTGCAAACTTTTAAGATCTAAATTTTTTACTTAAAGGAACAAAAGTATAATGCCTGTAATGCAAAGATGTATAAACCAGCTTTGCCATATCTTGTTTCCAAATTAACATTTTCTTTAGGATATACAACTTCTATTTCTTAAGTAGGTACAATGTATGCTTTTTTTGTGTGAAATAGAGTTACCATTCAGTTTTACATTTCTCTATTATGCAACCATGTTTGTGCAATAATTTCATTTGCTCCCCAAAACATGATTTTTGAAGATCTGAGTCTGCTTAAATGATTAACTCCTTTTCATAATCTTGAGTAAATAAACAACATAAAATGAATGTTAAGCAAAACTTAAATACAAAAGAGAAACGTGAACACTATGATTTAGGTCATCTCCCAATTTACTTTACTTCTCAGTTCTGATGTGGAAATATAAAACATAAGAACTATATTCAAAATAATTTAAAATTGTGGTTACAATTCTGTTTAAAATGGCATTATGATTTATTTGCAAAGAAAGATTTCTAGATATCAATTTCTATTGCTCACAGCTATATCTTAGAATTGTAGTATTATATGCTTTCATTATAATTTATCATTTACCTGAGAATCTATAAAAATACCTGTTCATATGTAGCTGCTTTGCTGATTATTTGAAAGATAATAGATCATTAGGAGGTTGTTCGTGCAATGAAATATACTCAAATTAATCATCCTGAGTAATAGGTATAAGCATATAATTTATTTCTGTTCACATTTTGAGTTTTTCCCAAAGTTGTTTCCACAAGTTAGTTATTAACAATTTGTTAAAGTATTTTAGAGACTAAGAAATGATGTTCAATATCACAGAATATATCATAAATGAGTATAGAATCAGATGGTAGTATAACTTACAAACTATAATTGGAATGCAAACATCAGGATGCTTGAAAAATGCAATAAAAAATAGTTCTTAATTAGATTTAGTCATATCATTCTGCTCATGTCACAGTTAAGACCACACACACAGAGGCCCCAAATCATAAAGGTCCATTTTGAAAAAATGACCATAGACCAAATATTGCACATTCAGCATTGTCAGTATTGAGATCCCGGCAGCTCTTCAAGAGATGCTGTTACTGATGCCTCTGGACCTTGGATATAGGTGAAGACACTCTAACCTAAAGGGAATCTGTTCTGGACCTGCTTCTTCACTTCACTAGCTTCTAAGTCAAAGTCTGGTAGAGGTACATCTGATTACACACTTTTAGTTGGCATGTCCATGCCTTGGCTGTGAGAGAGGAAAATAATTATCTGATATCTCAAGTGAAGAAGTGGAAACTTCTAGGACTGTGAATTTCTCAAACATAGGAAGAATGTTCAAATTGTTGAACAGAGTGAAGATAAAATAACTGATAAAAATGTAAATTAATCTGAAGGATCTTAAATATATAAAATGAGAATAATAAAGCTTTGTGGGACTAAAAATCAAAGACCAATTGAAATAAACAAAAACAATACCACAGAAATCAGAAGGGAGTAAATGGAGTAAAAATGTTCTAAAGAACCCTGTATTACGGTAATGATATTAACTGACTTAAGACATTGGTAAGTTAGGCATGCATATTTTGATTTCTAATGAAACCAATACAGAATATATACCTTCAAGACTAGTAGAGGAGAGAAAATGAAATGAAAGAAAAATATTCAATTAAAAAAAGAATAAAGAGGAGAAAAAGAAACCTAGAAAAAGTAGGACTAATGCAAAACAAAAAATATTTAGGTCTGTTTATGTTAGTAATCACACTAAATATAAACTAAATTATCTTTTAAAATCAAAGATTGGCAGTTTGACAAATCCAAGTATATGTTGTTTAAAAGTGACACATGAAAGTATGTGTGAAAGTAAACATCTAGAAAAAGATACATCAGAAAATTTTAATTAAAGGAAAACTGATAAAGCTATGTAAATATCAGGAAGTTAGATTCAAGGCAGAAAGAATTACTAGAGATACAGAGATCACTGTAAAACAATAAAAAATTCAATTTACTAGGAAGTCATTAAAATTTAAATTTACGTGCATCACAACCTCAAATATATAAAGCAGAACTACAAGGTGTCATTTTTAAATTCCCAATTGTAGAGGATGAATTATGACATTTCTCAGGAATTGATTGAAAAGTTGGATAGAAGATTAGTAAGTTTAAGAATACCTATAAACACGATTAACAAATTTGGTCTAAAAGACATACTTAAACTATGATAGTCAACAACTGTAGAATGCATATTGAACTTGGAGATATTTACAAAAGTTAATCATACTGAGTCCTAAAGAAAGTCTCAATAAATTTCAAAGAACTAAAAGCCACATAGAGATGTACTATAACCATTATGTAATTAATCTAGGAACTAATAACAAAACAACTAGAAAATTATCATATATAAAAAAATTCAGAAACATAATCCTAAATTAATTAAGGCAAAGAAAAACATGAATATATATTTTATGTTACAAATAATGTCCAAAATAACACATATCAAAATTTGTGAATTAAGCTATCATAATAGATAAATTTAGAGCCTTAGAAGCATGTACTCAAAAAAAGCGTGAAAATTAATGAGCTAATAAGGTAAGCATTTTCTCAAGAAGCTAGAAAATAATAAAATAATAACAAAGATGATAGAAGAAAAGATATCAAAAATGAACTGAAGGGCTTCCCTGGTGACACAGTGATGGAGAGTCTGCCTGCCGATGCAGGGGACACAGGTTTGTGCCCCGGTCCGGGAAGATCTCACATGCCACGGAGCAGCTAGGCCTGTGAGCCATGGCCGCTGATCCTGCGCGTCCGGAGCCTGTGCTCCTCGACGGGAGAGGTCACAACAGTGAGAGGCCCGCGTACCACCAAAAAAAAAAAAAAAAAAAAATGAATTGAAAAAAATTCAGAAAAAAAATACAATAAAAAAAATCTAAAACCTGATTCTTTTCAAAAGGCTGATAAATTTGACACATTAAGATTAAAAAGAGATAAATCACATAAATTATAGGGATGAGAAAGAGAAGATAACTAGCTTTCCTTCAGGTATTAAAAAGATACAAGAAAGTTATGGATAAATTTATAAGAAAAGATTTTAGTTTTAAAAGAATTTAAGTAAATAAACTTTTGAGAAAAGGTAGCTTTTTTTTTTTTTTTGTGGTACGAGGGCCTCTCATTGTTGTGGCCTCTCCCGTTGCGGAGTACAGGCTCTGGACGAGCAGGCTCAGCGGTCATGGCTCACAGGCCCAGCCTCTCTGCAGCATGTGGGATCTTCCTGGACCAGGGCACGAACCCGTGTCCCCTGCATCAGCAGGCAGACTCTCAACCACTGCGCCACCAGGGAAGCCCGAGAAAAGGTAGCTTTATAAAACTGATTTAAAAGAAGCCTCAAAATGAATAAAGCAAAATACAAGAATTTGAATAAATAGTCAAAAATATTCCCAAAAGAACACTCTAGTCACCGATTCCTTCACCATAAGGTCGTATCAAAGCTTCAAGGAATAAATATTTCCAAACTTACACAATCTTTTTCAGATAAATGAAAAAAATAGTAACACCTGTCAACCTCATTTTATTAGGCTACCATAATCTTTATAGTAGTAATTGATAAAGGGATGATACGAAAAAGGAAATATAATTCATGAATATAATATAATTCATGAATATAAGGTGTAAAAATTCTAAACAAAGTACTTATAAACCAAATTAGCAATTTATAAAAAGAATGAAATGGCATGACAAAGTTGAGAGTAACTCCTATAGGTTGACTTGTGTCCCCCCAAAATGTGTATGTTGAAGCCCTAGCCCCTAGTATCTCAGAATGTGAACTTACTTGGAAATAAGATTATTACAGATACAATTAGTTAAGATGAACTCATACTGGAGTAAGGTAGGCCCCTACACCCATATATGACTGGTAAAATGGGAAATTATAAAAAGGAGACATTCAACACAGACACATACAAGGGGAGAATGCAATGTGGACAGAGGAAGCAAGGCTCTGTTGACACCTTGATCTAAGACTTCCAGCCTCCAGAACGGTGAAACAATAAACTTCTGATGTTTAAGCTACTCACTTTGCCGTACGTTATTATGGTAGGCCTAGCAAACTAATTTACTAATTATCCTCTCATCCACACGAAATCATCTTTACCCAACTTCCAGGAAATCATACACTTTTGGTTTTCTATAAGTTCTTAGTCACATTCTCTGGTTCTTTCCCATCTCCCTATCCTCCAAATGTGGAGTTCCCTGGGTCTTAGTCCTTGAAACTCATCTCATTTCTATTTACATTCATTTCCTTGGTGACCTCACACTGTTTCATGGTTTTAAACACTATCTACAAGCTGACTTGAAAATTTACATCTCCAGTTAAACCTTTTACTTGCTTCTATTTGTGTGTTCAACCACCTATTTGGTATTTCCACTTGGAAATCTAATGGATATCTAAAACTAGAACAAAACCAAATCATAAGACCCTACTAAATATATAGTACAGGGAACTCTTCTCAGTACTCCGCAATGACCTATATGGTAAAAGAATCTAAAACAGAGTGGATATATGTATATGCATAACTGATTCACTTTGCTGTACAGCAGAAATGAACACAACATTGTAAATCAACTATACTCCAATAAATTTTTTTTTAAAAAGATCAAATCTGATTTCCTGATATTTTTCTTAACCCCAAACTGATTCCTCTCACAGTTGCCCCAGAGAAGTAAATGATAGATGTGTTACTTTATTTGCTTAGGGACACACACACACACACACACACACACACACACACACACACGATTTTCAATCTATTGGCTCTACTTGTAAAATGTATCTAGAATCTGAACAATCTTAAAACCTTCTCAGCTCTCACTCTAGTTCATATTAGCATTATATCTCCACCAGATCTTCGAAATAACTTCCTAATTGACTTCTGCCTCTGCTCTTTCCCCACATCAGTTTTTTGGCCAAAGGAATCATTTTACAATGTACATCAGATTAGGCCCCTCTTCTGATCAACTCCCACCCCCAGAGGGACTCCCCCATTTCACTCAGAGTAACAGTGAAATTCATAGAGTGGTCTCTACAGCTCTACCTAGTCTACCACTTCTCTTTCACTGAACTCTCAACAAACCCACTGGCCTTCTCAATGTTCTCTGAATATGCTGTGCTCTTCAGATAACGTAGCTCTGGGCTTCTGCACTTGCTGTTTCTTCTGTCTAGAATACTTGTCCCCCAAGTATAAACATGACATACACTCTCATTTCTTTTAGTCCTACTAAAATGTAATATCATTTATATGTGGAATCTAAAATATGACACAAATGAACTTATCTACAAAACAGAAACAGATTCACAAACATAAAGAACAGATCTGTGGTGGCCAAGGGTGAGGTGGGGTGGGAGAAAGAAGGACTGGGAGTTTGGGATTAGCAGGTGTAAACTATTATAGACAGAATGGATAAACAACAAGGTCCTACTGTATAGCACAGGGAACTATATTCAATATCCTGTAATAAACCATAATGGAAAAGAATATATTAAAAAGTATATATAAATATGTATAACTGAATCACTTTGCTGTACAGCTGAAATTAACACAGCACTGTAAATCAACTATACTTCAATAAAAAAATAAAGAAAATTAAGCATGCAAAAAAATGTAATGTTCTCAGTATATCTGCTTTTGGCCTCCCAATGCAAAGTTGCAAGCTCCCTCCCAACACTTTCTAACCTCTTCTTTTTTTTTCTTATGGGTGTGTGATTTTAACAATCTATTATACTATATAAACAATATTACTTTTTTTGCGTCCATCATTTCCAATAGAATCTAGCATTTGAATCAGGGATCTTATTCTGTCTTGTTCTCTTCTATTCTCAGTGTCTATATCACACTTTAAAAGGGAATAATAGATAATTGAATTGAAAAGATAGGTAGGTACCAGAAGATAAAAAGGTCTTATTCAAAATGTTACAGATTTATAATTGCCTTGAATATTGGACAATTATTGAAACATTTTAATTTCAAGGCTGACATGGTAAATGTTGTTCTATAAAATTTTTTTTGAGGGAGTAAGAAGACAGACTGGAGCCATAAGGGTGGAGACCAGTTAAAAATTGATTGCAATAGTCCACTTAAGAAAATGGAAATAGACAAACAACAAGGTCCTACTGTATAGCACAGGGAACTATATTCAATATCTTGTAATAAACTATAATGGAAAAGGATAAAAAAAACATTTTGTGAAGCAACAGTTAAATAATTAAAGCAGTGGGGCAGGGATGTCAAAGAACTTTAAATCAGTGAAAGCGAAGAGAAGGTGAAGAATTACACTCAACTCTATATGGAAACACATTATGGCTAAGGAGGCACTTACTCTATGGCAGGTGCTATGTGATATACTTTACTTAAGATATTTCACTTGATCTTTGCAATGAACCTATGAGGGAGATATTACGACCCGTTTGGCAAAGGAGAAAAGCTCTATTTAAGCAGTGTGCTCAAGGGGCATGTGGCTAGAAAGTGGCAAAGTCGGAATCTAAACTTCACAAGCTCACACTCATAACTGCCACCCTATTTTTTCTCTTCTTTTGGAAACAAAGAGACAAAGACCAAGGACTAAAAGAAGAATAAAAAAGAAAACAGAAATAGGGATTTTAAGAAAACGCAAGCAAAGTTTATATGGAAAGCAAGATTCAGAGCAGCCAACACAATACCAAAGAAGGATAAAGTCATCAGACTGACACTAACAAGCTTTAAGAATTAATATAAAGCTGCAGTTATCAAGACAGTGTTGTATTGGCAAAAAAACAGATGCATAGATCTATGGAACAGAATAGAGAGCCCAGAAGTAAACCCACACAAGTTAGTCAACTGATCTCTGACAAACGACAAAGGCAATTCAATGGAGAAAGGATAGTTTTTTCAAAACATTGTATTGGAACAACTGGACATATGTTTAAAAAATACTTTCTACTCAGATCTTACACCCTTCCCCAAAATTAACTCAAAATGAATCAGAAACCAAATTGTAAAATTAAAAAAAAAAACTATAAAACCCCTAGAATACAAAGTAGGAGAAAATCTAGATGACTTTGGCTTTGCTGATGACTTTTTAGATATGACACCAAAGGAATGATCCATGAAAGAGAGAATTGGAAACTTAGACTTCATTAAAAAATTTTTTTTTCCTGTGAAAGACACTGTCAAAAGATTGAAAAGACAAGCTACAGACTGGGAGAAAATATTTGCAACAGGCATATCTGATGAAGTTCCAACAAGCTGCCTGCTGAATATATAATAATGGAATTTAAGGTCTGAGCTGGAATGGTAACTTAAAGGGGAGGAAAGGCCATTATATTGAGTGGCAGAGCTAAGGAACAGTATGTATAGTAAAATGATAGAGGCATACCATCAAGACCTTTGACTTTGCTTGAATTATGGTTAGAGGAAGAGAGCCACGGAAGCTACAAGCAAAGGGATGCAAATGAGTCTGATCAAGAACTGAACACTTCACTGTTTGCAGATGACATGATACTATACATAGAGAATCCTAAAAATGCCACCAAAAAACTACTAGAGCTAATCAATGAATTTGGTAAAGTTGCAGGATACAAAATTAATGCACAGAAATCTCTTGCATTCCTATACACTAATGATGAAAAACCTGAAAGAGAAATTATGGAAACACTCCCATTTACCATTGCAACAAAAAGAATAAAATACCTAGGAATAAACCTACCTAGGGAAACAAAAGACCTGTATGCAGAAAACTATAAGACACTGATGAAAGAAATTAAAGATGATACCAACAGATGGAGAGATATACCATGTTCTTGGATTAGAAGAATAAATATTGTGAAAATGACTCTACTACCCAAAGCAATCTACAGATTCAGTGCAATCCCTATCAAATTACCAATGGCATTTTTTATGGAACTAGAACAAATCATCTTAAAATTTTTATGGAGACACAAAAGACCCCGAATAGCTAAAGCAGTCTTGAGGGCAAACAATGGATCTGGAGCAATCAGACTCCCTTACTTCAGACTATACTACAAAGCTACAGTAATCAAGACAATATGGTACTGGCACAAAAACAGAAACATAGATCAATGGAACAAGATAGTAAGCCCAGAGATAAACCCACGCACATATGGTCAACTAATCTATGACAAAGGAGGCAAAGATACACAATGGAGAAAAGACAGTCTCTTCAATAAGTGGTGCTGGGAAAACTGGATAGCTACATGTAAAAGAATGAAATTAGAACACTCCCTAACACCATACACAAAAATAAAAAAAGGATTCGAGACCTAAATGTAAGACCGGACAGTATAAAACTCTTAGAGGAAAACATAGGAAGAACACTCTTTGACATAAATCACAGCAAGATCTTTTTTGATCCACCTCCTAGCATAATGGAAATAAAAGCAAAAATAAACAAATGGGACCGAATGAGACTTCAAAGCTTTTGCACAGTAAAGGAAACCATAAACAAGACAAAAAAACAACCCTCAGAATGGGAGAAAATATTTGCAAACGCATCAACGGACAAAAGATTAATCTCCAAAATATACAAACAGCTCATGCAGCTCAATATTAAAGAAACAAACAACCCAATCCAAAAATGGGCAGAAGACCTAAACAGACATTTCTCCAAAGAAGACATACAGATGGCCAAGAAGCACATGAAAAGCTGCTCAACATCACTATTAGAGAAATGCAAATCAAAACTACAATGAGGTATCACCTCACTCCAGTTAGAATGGTCATCATCAGAAAATCTACAAACAACAAATGCTGGAGAGGGTGTGGAGAAAAGTGAACCCTCTTGAACTGTTGGTGGGAATGTAAATTGATACAGCCACTATGAATAACAGTATGGAGGTTCCTTAAAAAACTAAAAATAGAATTACCATGTGATCCAGCAATCCCACTACTGGGCCTATACCCAGAGAAAACCATAACTCAAAAAGACACATGCACCCCAAAGTTCATTGCAGCACTATTTACAATAGCCAGGTCATGGAAGCAACCTAAATGCCCATGGACAGAAGAATGGATAAACAAGATGTGGTACATGTATACAATGGAATATTACTCAGCCATAAAAAGGAACGAAACTGAGTCATTTGTTGAGACGTGGATGGATCTAGAGACTGTCATACAGAGTGAAGTAAGTCAGAAAGAGGAAAACAAATATCATATATTAATGCATGTATGTGGAATCTTAAAAAATGGTACAGGTGAACCGGTTTGCAGGGCAGAAGTTGAGACACAGATGTAGAGAACAAATGTATGGACACCAAGGGGGGAAAGCCACAGTGGGGTGGGGATGGTGGTGTGCTGAATTGGGCGATTGGGACTGACATGTATACACTGATGTGTATAAAATTGATGACTAATAAGAACCTGCAGTATAAACAAACAACTAATACTAAACTTTCTTTGGGTTATTTGTATGGAAATATGTTAATATAAATGTTTCAGACATTACATGAAATTTCTGAAAATCTTATATGTTCTGGTATAATGTTATAAGTCATAATTCTAGTTATTACTTTAAAATGTATATCTCAGAAATAACTAAATTTCCTTGTGAATTGCATTATTATGAACTTTCATCAAATCTTTAACCGTGGTCATTTTTAAGTCTCTTGTCATTTACAGACAGTTCTGGGTTTACTCTGATGCTTTTGCAAAAATGTTCCTATAAAAGGGTTTCATCTTCAAGGAATTCATGGAAAAGACTCTGACAAGTACGGGATTCTGGTAACTGACTATACTGCTGACCTGAATGAATAAGCATTTTCAGAACTCTAATGGAAAACTGATGAATTCATAAAAGTGCTAACAAAAGGTCAAGATGAAAAAAAATTAATTACATGGTACTGAGTGAACTGATGAGGATGATTATAATCTTTGTGACTTTATGTCTGAATGAAAAAAAAAATCCCACAAGGGCTCAGAGGCAAAAAATACACAAATCAATTTTCACTGCAAAGTAAAGGAGCTGTTACAGTGGAGGATTACTGGACTGAATGTCAATATTATGGCATAGTATGAGTATGTTTCTTGTTTGGTAATTGCAATCATTGTTGCTTTTGTTGTGGTCATCCATTTACAATGCTTGGTGTCAGTTTATTTATCTCTTGTAAAAATAAAATACAGTGTGTGTGTGTGAAAAAAAAATAAAAGGGCTCTAAAAAAAAAAAAAAGAATTGAATGCTATATATGAGTCAAGAAATACAACTGAAACTTGACCTTGATTTTGGTGACCTTAGCAAAATGTCTGGTGGTGTAGTGAAGTCAAGGAGAAGATTAAACCAAGTGGAGAAGGAAGTAGGTGGTGAACAATTTGAGAATACCTGCAAGTTAAAAGAAAAAGAAAGTGAAAGAATGAATAGAAATACAAAATTTGTTGCCAAGTGAGAACTCTAAGGGTATGCTATGAGATGTAAGCAAAAGGAGAGAGTCCTATGAACATGAAGTTATTAGGAGAGGATTTAGAGAGGGAAGTCAACTGTTCTAATCATTGAAGAATGAGATGATTTGGATTTTGAGGGGAAAGGAAAGAGATTTGAAACAGAGAAGAAAACCAAGATTCAGGACCAGGCAGGGTAATAACAGGACCAATTTTGCCTTTAGAATTCCAATATAGTATTAATTTTCTGTGCTTTTCTCCATACATTTTAGTTAAATCAACTTATAGCCAGCAGCAATAAAGTGACTGTCATCAACTGATAATTGTTTTGGGTTAGGTCAGTAATCATTCTTTAAATACTATTATTATATTTAGCATTGATCTGCATCCTTGTTAATTGTCTCAGCAGACAATCATGGAAGCAGTTATCCATGAAACATAAAATGCTCACTTAGCTTTCATATTCTTACTGGCAAGGGAACTATAAGATATAGAGATGAATGAATGAAGTTATAACATAGGAGTGTACTTCTTGACCTATGAATGGAGGAGAGAGAAAACGAATTTTGCCTAGTATTTAACATCGAAGTTTAATTTCAAGAAATCACTAAGGAATTCATTAAACTATAAGTTGTTTAAACTTTTGTAATTATTGGCTTGTTATTTGTGATTTTAATGTATTACTAATAGTGTTACACTTATGTTCACAAGTTACATTAATATCCAGAGTCTCCTAGAAGCTATACTTTTAATATTTTAATTATTCTCCTTTTGAATTAAGGTATTTCTTTATCATTATTAATAGAATTTACCTACAGCAGAAGTAACAAAAGATTACTATCTCTTAAAATTCATTTCAACAATCACTTCTCTACCACTGACTTTCTTACCTAGAGACTCAATACATAAATGCCTGGAGAAAATTTAGATTGTTTTGTTTTGTTCTAGTTTATAGGAAGTTCTAGTAGGTTTTGTTTTTCATTATATTACCTCACTATCAGGATACTATCGTGTAACATGATAGACTACTGACTTCGAGCTGCTTGTAATGGAAAATAAACTCTTTTCAAGTGGACACTTTTATCCTGTGTACAAACAACTATAAATTCCAATATGCAAAATTATTATTCAAAGAACGCAGGGAATGATTGAATGGAGAACTTAACGCACAGAAGCTTGAAGAGAACTGTCCAATGCCACACAGCTCACATGAACCCACATTTTCTGATTGATTCTCTATCTCCTTCTCCATTACTGCTGTTCTGCATCTATACCCTAAATATCAAGAAGTAGAATTTCATTGCCATGAGCAAGACTTACAAAGAACTTTATTGAAATGAAAATATTGAGTTTTGTTGCTGATTTCTTTCCTAATTGTGGATGGTATGTATCTTATCGTTACTATTTCCACCTTTTACTTATTTCTCTTACTTCAGAGCATTCTTAATTTTACACAGCACAAAACAGTTGGATAATCCTTTACCAAAGAAAGACATGCTCCATTCAGTTTCACAGGTGATCTGTGCCTATTTTATTTTATATTTTTATCTAATTGCTTTATAGCTTATGTAATGTTAACTTTTAGAGACTGCAGAATAAAACACCAGCTTGGCCATCAACAGAAATAACATGACTGGTCATATATAAATATATCCCATATAGAATTTCATCTTCCCACTCAAAACTGATCCAGGATACACAATTCTCAAAGTTTGGAAAAAGCATGATAAAAACTCATGAGAAGAGACTTGGAATGATTTCAAGCATTCTGCTACTTGTCAGAGGCAACATTTCTTGAGATGCTCCTATTTTAATACTTGATGAGTGGAATCTAGAATTATTACAAACGTTACTTATGAACGCTTTAAAAGGATGCTAGGCACACTACCAAAATAATTCACTTAGGAAGCCTATTTGGTATAAAAAAAATACTGGGAGATTATGAAATGTAAAATATTTTGTTGATCTTCAAAATATCTTTGGAAGAAAAGAATAGGAGGAGTGAAAGTGGTCTTGTTTTAAATGTGAAAACCATAAAGTCAATTTAAGATACCAACACATTTGTGGAAAAACTTAAAATATAATTTGTATCTTTTTATTCTCAGTCTGGGTCAACATTAGTTATTTAGAGTAGTTCAATCTATTGTCCAAAAGCTTCTGTGGAAAGAATTCCTGCCATGAGTAGAAGCGAGACAGCAGTTACCAAGCTCTCTCGTGTTTCTCATTGCGGGACTACAAGCGGTGTGGGTAATGAACATTCCGCCCACCTCCAAACCTGCTCTGCAGTCGGTTAAAAAACTGCTCAATAAATATCAAGGAAACAACTGGGGAAAATTATGTAGCGGCATAATTTTCACATGTTTACATGGTTACCACATGTAAAACAAATTTCAGTTTCCCTTTTCTTTTTTTACCCAAATATACTTTGAAGATAAATAAAATATTTTACATTTCATAATCTCCCAGTATTTTTTACCAAATAGGCTTCCTAAATGAATTATTTTGGTTCAGTGCCTAGCATCCTTTTAAACCATTCATAAGTATCTTTTGTAATAATTCTAGAAAATATGTCAATATAGACACCACGTGAAATATTTTTTAGTGTTTTACTTGAGAAAACTGCAAACGAAGTAACATTTGTATCTGTTTTAGTTCTATCCAGTTTCAGTTTCTGAAACTTTGCCTTCTTGTCTTCTTCCAATCCCACGTTCTTCCTTACTCCAGCATGCCAGAAAATTAAGATAAACTATTTGGAAACTTTTTCTGACAGTTTTTTCTTCCAGTTTATGGTCTGTTTTCCTTAAGATATTTGAATGTGAGTTAATTTTCAAAACTGTGATGAGTCAGATTAAAATGTTGGTTAGTGAAGTTTGATCCTTTAAGTTAGATTTAATATTATTAATATTCAAATATGTGATAAAAATACAGTAGAGACAGTGCAAAATGCGATTTAGATCATTACCTCCAAGTGAAGAGGATTGGAAACGGTCAGTACTCATCACTCAGGAGTTTCTTTAAATTAGTACAAAATGTTACACTGTAGGCCAAAGTCAGAGTACTGATGCATGTAACTAATATGTAATTCTATGAATTTAACACCTCTCATGTTTCCAACATCGTACTAGGAACTTTATGTATATTATCACATTTAGCTTTCCCATCAGTTCTGTGAAGTAATTATTACTGCCATTTGCAGATCATGAATCTGAGGCACAGAGGGTTAATTAGCTTTCTCGAGGTTATATTACAAGATTCTAATTCCAGCTTTGGAGGAATTTAACATTACCTCCTGCCTCTTGCTATGCCATGATGCCATCTCATCTTAAATCAATTCATATTTGTTTACATGACTTCAACTCTTCTCTAGCAAGGCTTACACTTCACAGTTAAGCCAAACAATCTCTATATTCCTCATCATGTAGAAGTTCATAGAAGCCAGAAGTATCTTTCTTACTCATTCATCTAATCTTTAGATATTTTCTTTCTTGGACTGGCTCAAAAGAGGAGTAAAACCAATACGTTTCAATTTTAAAAAATCAGTTCTTTGTTTAAGAAATGTATCATTTCATTTTCTTTAAGAGATCATACACTTTATATAAATGGCCTTTTAATAAAAATTTGCTCTTATGCGGTAGGGCACATCCTAAGCAATACATATATTCCTGCTATGTAGTTTTACACCATCATTATTTACTTGAATGTTGTTGACTAGTCTTCTAACCCAATGCTAGAGCTGGGTTTTAGGTGGGCAGGACATTCACGCTAAAGCCTTTATCCACACTCCTTATAGTTGCACAATGAAAAACACGAGACACCTCTGTAGCCACCATTTATCTCCTACTCACAGCAGACATTCCTTCCATGGGAGTCTTCTGGATAAGCTGCACTACAACCTGTGCTGATTGCTTTGATTGACTGGAATCTCACTGATTTTCAGAATGTACAGTGTCTCCTGATATTGCACAGAAACAACCTCCCAATGTCTTTCATATGTCAGTCCGCTGGTATCACACAATATAAAGCAAATTTGCTTTTCATTAAGGAAAAAATCCTGCAACATATAAAGGTAACTGTACTGTTTCTCCGTAGTCTTTTTCTTCTTAAATATCATTGTTTCTTCAACTGTTGTTCAAATGACACGCTTCCCAGATGTCACCTTCCATTTTACATTTATCAAACCCTTGCTACCTGACTTTAGGTCAAGCACTCTCTAGCATTCCTGCCATTCAATTTTTTGGTTACATTAGGGGCACTGATAAACACACAGCAGTTACACCATAAGGTATAGATATTGCGATACAACTGTGAGAGTAAAGTAGGGACAATGGTCCACCCTGGGGGAAAAGGAAGGTCACAGAAGACTGCTCCTGATTATGAGGCATCAGGAACCTGAGACTGGTGAATAGGTCAAATGATGTCAGACCTGTGCTAACTAGGATCACTGTTTCCTTGCTGTTGATGCTGTGATTCTGTTACTTCATTTTACATTTGCATTAGCATTGTATTAGCCTTATTATATTTTTGGTTCTTGTTGAGTTTGAAGTACTTTTGTAATTGGTGAAATGTTTTAAAAAATTCAATAATTACATTTACCCCTCTGTAATTTCATTAAGTTAAGTCCATTGTTCTGGCCAACTGAGTGATGATTTAGAATATTGGTTCTTACACCCACCAATCTGTGACAATGAGTTAGGGGACCAGTTCTTCTGCTGCTTACATTTCAATAATAGCATTAACTTACAGGCTATAGGAAAAAATACAATAATTTGAGATAATTTACTCATACACTACTTCTTCAATTCTTTGGTACTGTAAAGAGGAGAAGTAAAGTTGAGAATTATATTTTCCAAAACTGATTGGTCTGTTTTCCAGAGAAAATAACACTAAACTGTGTGCCATATCCTAAATGCTACCAGACAATTTCACAGAAACAAGGAAAATAATCAACAGGTAGGGTCAAAATTCAGCCTGTCAGCCTGCATGTTACAACAAGATGCTACTCATCACACTTTTCTACAAGATGAAGTAATGTTCTCAGTTTGGCATATCACTTTTCAGTAGATTTTCTGAGTATCGTCAGTTCATCAGAAAGGTATTTCCTAACCGGCTCTATGGCTTTCACTTATACCGTTTAATCTACCTTGACTTATTCATCTTCATAGTACAGTATTTAATAGCCCTATCATAGTCTTCATTTGTCTACTGCCTGTTTTCTCCCACCAGAATACAAGCCTCCTGAGAGCTGTTTTGTTCACCCTAGTATCTTGAATGGTGTCTGGCACATATTAAAAATAAGAGAGAATATTTATTATCACTATGAACATTATTGAACAAAAATGAAAAGGTATTTTTTCTGTTTAATGTGAATATATGTGTAGATGGAGAAGGAGAATAACCTAAGTACTAAATTGAATTCAACTTCGTTTGACCAATTTTGATCATTTTTTTGTGGTTATTCAAAAAGCACCCTATTCCAAGGAAAGTAGCTTTACAAACAGATATCAGGAGCCATCACACTTGAATTAATAAGTGTAATTTTTAAATGACTGCCTGTGTTTGATTTTACATGTTACAGTATGTGAAATCTCAAGTGGATTGACATAACTATTAGTGAAAGATTGGCTGGGAAGCAAGTGAAATTTAATTCTGATTCTAATTATCCATGTGCACTTTAGAGTAATGAATAGAATTAGGACTTTTATATGCATTTACAGGAGCATATGTATCTCTGCATCTCTTTCCTTTCTTGTATTAATCTTTAGTGTCGCTATATTTATTTCTGAGGTTTAAATTATTTTTATGTAGGTGTGAAAGACTATTCAGTACATCAAGAAGAACTCTTTTGAGATGTCTGATAAAATATGACAAATTCTGTGGATCAGCAGGCTACAATTGAATTTGTGATTCAGGAATGGAGTCAAGCCAAAGCATCTTAATGCGCTTTGGCTTGACTCTCTTTTTTTTCCATTCGTATGGCAGTCGGCCTTTATTTAGGCTGCATATGAATGTTACTATGTTTAAACTATTAAATATAAAAATGATTTATGGGGGTTTAAAACACCAGTATAAGGATTATCTACATTTATTATTATTTTATTTTTGCCACCAAGCTGCATTTGCTGCATGAAAAAAATTTCACTGACAATGAAAGGGAGCAAAGGGTTCTTCTTAAAGAATTTAGTCAATTAAATAAAAATTCATAGGTAGGAGGACAGTTAATATTTTAAAGTTGACATCTCTACTTCTCTGACATGAATTTCGCGTCCTATCGTACTTTCCCTTTATGGTTTAGTGTTCTTTAACCCCCTTTTCTGTGCATTTTCTTCTACCCACTTCCATGTTCAGAATTTGCCATTAGATAAACAATAGCTGCCATACTAAATATGAGGGGTGTGCTCCCCAACTTTGCAAGAGAGCATTTAAGCTGAGGTGGCAAATATAAAGAGAGAAAAGAAAGGAGGGATTGAGGAAGGGAAGAAAGGAAAGAAGGAAAGAAGGGATGGAAAGAGGAAGGGAGTAAGGAAGGAAGGGAAAGAGGTAAGGAAAGAGAGAAAAAGAAGAAAGGTGGGAGGGAGGAAAGAATGAGGAGAAAGAAGAAAGGAGGAAAAGGGAAGGGAAGAGAGAGGAAGAAAAAAAGAAAGAAGGAAAAGGAGGAACAGAAAGAAAGGAAGAAAAAAGTGAGTGTAAAGAGATTAAGGAAGCATTTCCACATTTACCTTTTGCTTGAACATACTGAAATTGCCCAGCTTTCAACTTCCATAAGGTTATGGTGGAAGACAGATTCCATTAAAGACTTTTAATGAGGAAGTTAAATATTTGAAATAAAGCAAACTCAAGTTCATCTGATGGTGGAGGGTCCAAAATGGGGGAAATCTTTTAATCTGGGGAAAAAGAATGCTTTGTGTTATGTGTGTGCATGTGTGTGTTAGCTTGGTAAAAGTTCCTTCTTATCAAACCCTTCAAATATTTAAAACACTAGTTTCTAAGAAGTGTAAAAACTGAGTTTGGCAAAGAAGTTTCTTTCTAGAACTAGAGTCATCAGCTTTGTTTTCTCAGATACCCTGAGTACATCACCAAATTAAGTTCTCAAGCATTCAGTCTTTTTTAACCCTTCAATGTTTTCATGTTTCCTTAATTCCAATTATTTAATCATGATTATCATTTAGAATTCATAAAGTATCAAGTATATCTCTTGAAGAAATATTTTTAAGGTAGCCTATATATGAGAATTTCCTCAATGAGTCACTTGAAAGCCAATATTTAGTTTGTCATATACAGGCTATTTTGTTATAATCTATGTCATGGCCTGAATTATAAGGATCTTTATGAATAGAGAAAAATTATAAGAAGACAAAAGAAATAAATATATCAATTCATATCCACAAACATTTTCACCAGTAGGAACGGAGAATAAGTTATCTTCACATTTAAAAAAAATGTCTTGAAATGCTGAAAGCCATTGATATATTTGGATTCTATTAAGACTGTTTTGGATTTGGGGAAAATCTGTTATCAGTTCAATATTATTCTAAAAGATATTTTAGATTTGTCAACTCTAGAATGTGATAGCATTCTTAAGAAAACTGAGATAAAGAACACTTGGAAATAAGACTGTGTTTATAAAAGTTGTACATTGCAGTTGACATCTCTAACTTCTGAAGCTTGCTGAAAATAACTAAAAAAAGAGGGCATTTGACACTCTAACAGTATAGCTGAAAGTTTCCTGAAGTGTTAAAGAAAAGGTTGACTAAATGTTATTCCCTGATGGCTGAAGACAGCAGCATTATGTCTACCACCTGATCCATTTCTCTCACTTCATAAACGTAAAATAAATCAACAGACAACATGGTTTCCCTTTTTCCTAGTGATTTGGAATAAATATGGATGAGAGCTAACTTTCCCTTTTGTTGTCTAGCTTCACAAGATATACACCACCACAGTTTTAGTAAGTCTACTTCTACAGTAAATTTTACTAGGCCAGTTACTTTCAGAAAACCTTCACACTTCTTTTGGGCATGTATTTATATGTGGTATTTTTTTTCTTTTCTTTTTTTTTTTTTTTTTTTTTTTTTTGCGGTACGCGAGCTTCTCACTGTTGTGACCTCTCCTGTTGTGGAGCATAGGCTCCAGACGCGCAGGCTCAGCGGCCATGGCTCACGGTCCCAGCCGCTCCGTGGCATGTGGGATCTTCCCGGACCGGGGCACGAACCCATGTCCCCTGCAGAGGCAGGCGGACTCTCAACCACTGCGCCACCAGGGAAGCCCCAATATATGTGGTATTTCTGACCACTCTGCCATCTCCAAGATAAAGGTTAGGCAGTGAATCTCATCTTTATTTCTCTTTCTGCTCCTGAACATCAACTATATTTTATAGGACTTTCAGCTAGGCTATTCACATTTTTCATTAGGGCAACCTTTAATAAAGAAGACAAGTTCGCTATTTTAAAATTTTACTCTCCTCAGAAAATATATTTGCTCTTTAAATATCCCACAGTTTGTACTAGAGAAAAAAGTGACACTTTAGGTTAGACTTTAAGCATAATGCATTATCAATGAATTTCAGCTCAGAAAGAATTAGCCTTCTGGGTGTGCAGCTTCTCTGCCATTGCTTCCAGCCAGGGCTGATATTCTAGCTTTATTTTATAACTTTTCCCAGCTGCTTTCCAAATCTGGGGAGACAGCAGCACCAGCTAGAAACTTCTAGTTTGAACAAAGCATGCTAAACGTTTCTCTGTTCTTCTCCCTGAGTCGTTGCTACTATATGAAGCACAGAAAGTTTGATTTTTGGATTTTATTCTCAATGGCACCTTTCCCACTCAAACAGAACGTGCTGAGGATCATATAAACATCAGACCTATAGGGTACAAATACTTACTGAGCATTTATTTAACATCTTTAAGAAGTAAGGTTAGCACTTAGATTTGAATTAAGAAACTGCATTTATTTAATTCCAAATTATGATTTTATGCATTTATATATAAAATAGTCTCCATTTACTTTCTTTTGGTATTTAAAGAAAATCATTTAAATGAGATGTCTCTTAGATAATAACTTCAGCTGGAGGAAAAAAAATGCAATTTACATACATTGGCAAGTTTATAGAAAGGAAAACAAATATTAGAATCCTTGTGAAGTTTTACCTTTTTATTTAAGAATGATGCCTGAGTTTCTAAATTGCATTTATATTTTCCCTCTCAGGGTGAATTTCATGTTAAAGTTAATAAGTCATACATATTATAATTTTTTCAAAGGATTTTCTAAGCATCAATCTTAGTGCTGACCAACTACCATTAAGATGGAGTAAAAAAAACGATGATTCTGCTTAATGTTCAATTTCCAAAAATCTCCATCAGCTTATCATGAGACTTCTATCAAATGTAGGTGCTGTGTCATATTGATCATCATAAGATATATATTCACAGGATTCTTATTATAACAATATTAACAATCACAGCAGGTGTTAAATTATGTTAAATTCTCATTTTTGTATGGAGGTAAATGTATGTGTTGAATACATTTTGCTTATTAATCACACATTTTTTATGAATTTCAGTTGAAGACTTAGACTTTTTAGTCAGTGGACTTTACATTCTCTACATACATTTGCTTCATGAAAAAGCCATGACCAACATAGCACCTACCTGGCATCTGGATATAGCTAGCTGAAATATTTTAATAGAATAAATTAAAATTATTATTTTGATATAAAAAAGACTTTTAATATCTTTGTGGGGAAAAATTGCCTCCTAGTTTGGGAGATATTCAGCCAATTACAACAACTTTTGTCTTCATCTATTTCCATTTGTATGAAGAAACTCACAGGATTTGAATCGTGAAGTTGGTAAGAAAGTGAATAACTAAAATATTGATAATTAAGACAACACATCAATATCTTCGCATGCAATTTACTTTACAACATTTATGATATTGAGTTGATGAAAAATATTCTGATAGACAACACCATGAAATCAAGAAATAGTGAGCTTGAAAAGACAGAATAAAGTATAAGCTATCGAAACTTTCTCAGAGCTATATTAGAACTCACAGTATAACCTATCATAGCAAACAAAATATATTATCACTTGAAATACTCTTGATAGTAACTCTGAAAAATACAGTATCTTATTAATGAGGAGAAATTACAAGGAAAATACAGGTTTAAGTCTCCCTTTTTATTTAACTTTCTCTAATCAGAGATGCTGGAAGAGATGAATGAAAACCATATTTAAATAACATTTTTTAAACATGTTTATTGTAGTATAACACACCATTTACAATGGTGTGTTAGTTTCTGCTTTATAACAAAGTGAATCAGTTATTCATACACATATGTTCCCATATCTCTTCCCTAAATAACATTTCTTATATTTCAACTTATTCTGTGCATTAGGAATTTGGAGGTATTTACAGGTGTAACATAAAGCTGTTTTTATCCTCCTGGGAATCTGCGCTTATGGCATATGGCATATATTGTTTTAAGAATTTGTTTTTCTTTCTTAATAGGTCCTAGTAGGAAAGCATCTATTTCTTTAAAAGCAATTTAAAATGTCTGTGACAGCTGCTTCTCTAAAGCAGACCATTAGGACAGAACGTGGCTATAAATCTCAGGTCCCAAAGAGAGGAGTTCCCATCTTGAGTAACCTGAATGCCATGTTATCGGTAACACTTCTCAGGGAAACATTTATAATCCCACTGTTCGGCTTGAGTTTGGAATACTGGCATTTTAATATGAAAAGGCTAAAATTGTTATCAAGTGAGATCTTTAGTATGCAAATGTTCTGGCAACAGTTTACAATATTTCAAGTTGTATCTTTTTTTAGGCAGGACTGTATTTTCCATTTAGTGTGCAAATATAACTTCCACAAAGAGTAATGACAGGTAAGCACACATATGCTGAAAAGGGAAACTGCGTTTGGTTTAAAACTATAATCTGCTTCTACATAAATCTTTCACAAATAAAACTTTATTGTGTTCAACTTGTTTACATAGCTAAGCAACATATATTCATTTAATGCACACACCTCAGTTTCAGCAAATTAAGCAATAACTTACCTAGAGAAGCATTTCAATTTTTTTTTCTTTTTCTAACTTGTATTTATCCGAGTTAGAAAATGAGATATCCAGTATGCAGATTCATTTGGCTCCAGGTTAATTAGAAGGAGCTTTCAGTTCATACAATCTGCCTTAATATTCCGAGAGCACTCTTTAGCTCCAGTCCTAGTATCTGGACTCTTCCAGCAGAGTCTGTTTTTATTTATACGCACATTGTCCTTTTCAAAACAAGCAGCCAGCTGGAATGATTCAAACCTCTGTTCAGCACACCGTTAAAATGCAGCTTCCTTCTTGAACATGAGACTTACACCAGGGAGCGGACCGAGTACAGCAGAGAGGCTACGAGAACTATTTAATCACCAGAATACCAGCTGCTCCGGCTCTGCTCTTGCTACTGCTGCTGTGCTTCTCGTTTAGCTGGAGTTGGTCTTTCCCTCCCCCCTCTTTCTCCCACATCTCCAGAACTATAAAGGCAGCTCTGTCGGATTATGATTGGCAGAAACGGCCAATTCCTTCGGCTAATCATCCTCAAGACTTTCAAGGACCTGGAGCTGTTGTGATGTCATCCAGTCAGTGGGATGTTACACATGAATACATTCCCACAGAAGCTAATTCAGCGATCAGCTGCATTCCTCTCACACCACGGTGATTGATTAGATGTTCCTTGCGGATTTGCATAATCTTTCATTGTACAGTTGGACTGATTCCTATGAAATTTGAGAGTAAAATTCTACTTTGCAGCTATGACACTGTACCAGAAGATTCTATTGGGTGAAAAAAGAAAAGTTCACAACAGGGTTTTCTGTGGTAAATGTGTGCTAGTCGAACAGGAGTTATGAACTCAACAAAAGCCAAGGATGAGCAGGAGGAAACTTGGAGAAATACTAGTGACCTACATATTCCTGAAATTAATAATAATATTTTAGATCATAATAAATGCTAGAAGAAAAACAATGAGTAGGCATATGTGCATGTATTAAGGGTATAAATGGTTTCATTGAGGTAAATTACTGGATTATTATGGAAAAGTTCTCTTCTATTCCCAGCATGGACAAAAATTATCTCCATGTCTCACTTTCTACTTGGCAAAATATAGGATAAGGATTACCTGCTCTTTGTTCTCTACTACCTCACATTAACTCATAAAGATATTATACATTGCATATTATAAATTACACTTATTTACTTTATGTAAAGTTCTTTGAACTTCTTCATTCAAATACATACAAGATAAAAGTAAAGTACTTTCAAGGGTATTTCTTCATTCCAGGCTATCTGATTCCCTGGGCTCATATTGTTTGGGTACGTTCTTTAGTCTCCACCATTTAATTTAATGAAATAAAATGTGTTAATGACAGTTCAGCTCGAGGCCCCTTATAGGCTAGAGAAGAGAGCTGCAAACTTTTCTCAAACCCAAAGTTCTGTTCTGGTATGCTTGTGTCTTTGGTGAGAAAGAGCTCTGCTAGAATTGCTGGGGTGGTGTCACAGACCCTTTCAGTATGCTGCAGGTAGAGTGGGGATTGTCCCTCGAAACACACATTTATTAATGATGTGGTCTTTGGGTGAATAATTTTAATGCACTCAGTGGTACTAGTGTTATGCTGCACAAAATTTTGAGGGTCAGCAAGCTGTAAGCATATGCTAAGTAGAGGATAGGAAAAAAATCTGGTAAATTGCAAAGACTACACCAGTTATTTCCTAACCTAACAACACTATCACTAATAGATCATGGATCATGTGTCAGTTATTTTTTCAGGTGCACAGGCTAAAAGTATACTAAAGGAGGGCTTCCCTGGTGGCGCAGTGGTTGAGAGTCCGCCTGCCGATGCAGGGGACGCGGGTTCGTGCCCCGGTCCGGGAAGATCCCACATGCCGCGGAGCGGCTGGGCCCGTGAGCCATGGCCGCTGAGCCTGCGCGTCCGGAGCCTGTGCTCCGTAACGGGAGGGGCCACAACAGTGAGAGGCCCACGTATCGCAGAAAACAAAAAAACAAACCAACAAAAATAAATAAAGTATACTAAAGGAAAAATTTGTATTTTGAAAATCCTCAAGACTCAAAGAACTATTTACTACCTTTTAAGAATGTTTGCAAAGCAAAGATGCATTTGAAGGTCAAGTCAAGAATTTCCACAGTGACTCACATCAAAATACAAAATGGATAAATAAATTGCAGCTAAGCAGTTCAATACTATTTTAATAAAATAATAATTATTAGAACATCAAGCCAAACACTAATTGCTGAGAAACAAAATAAAATAAATAAAAAAGCTGATTGAAGATTTTTCCATTTTATGGGGTTTCTCATACTAATAATGTCTTTTTATTTATTCAAGTTCAGTCCTCATTTTTGTCTTACGTATACACAAATGAAAATAAACATTTTAAAATTACTCATTTTTTGTATCCTATTGATATATTTCTATTTTACAGCTCAGTAAACAATGCTACTTTATCAGAGTAATTTCACTTACACAAAGCCATGGTGTTAAAACACAGAGGAGGATTTATATCCTTAGCTCTGGTGATAACCGTAGTTGGTGTGAATTGATTACGAGGAAAAGATGTTGATATGTTTTTAATCCAGTATTAGTCTATAAACAATGCTGTAGCTAAAGAAACAACATTATTATTTGGAATGAAATGAATAATAGAGTGAAAGCACTTTGACAATGTAAAAGTGTTGTCTACAATATTAATGGAAGATATATTAACACAAAATACATTAAAACATCTGTTAAACACTAACTTTAAAATTTAAAAAATCCAAATTTCTGAGTTCAACTTCCTAGTAGGAAAAGGGAAAGAAAAAAACAGAACAATTTGTTGTGCTGTTCTATTGTTTATTCAGAATTAAACATAGTCTTGGGGATAGAGGGTTCCATCAGATATACCATGTATAAATGATGGGAGCCAACCACAAAGTGCTTTCCTTGCTACTCCTGGGGAAAGTTGGAGAAATTCATGGTGTCCATACTAAACAATAAAAATAAAATAATCCCAGAAGCATCTTGAATAGTTTTCTCATAATTTCCTTTGTAAATTGTATTTTCCAGTCAGTAAAAACAACTTTGTGAACATTTTAACTTTTATCATTTTCTAATCTGTTAGGATGGGGAAATGAAGTAAATGACCTTGAACGTTGTGAAGAAGAAATGTGATATGCAAGAGAAGATAGGAAGAATAACTTTCTCAAAGGGTTTTTTAATCACTCAACCTGTGTTTCACAATTTATAGGGCTTGCATTTAAGTCAGATGTAGCATCTATACAGTTAGCTTGCAATAATACACATTTGCCCACCTGCTCATAGTTGAATTTTATTATTTTTCTTTTCATGTCCCATGAAGTGCAATATAATTTTTTCTTTATCTATTAAGACATAGGTCCAGGTCCAGACATATACTAAGTTCTCAACGGATCTTTATTAAATTGAATTGAATATGTTGAACTAATAACTTTTTGGAGCTCCACATATTTTTATTCAATTGCTATCAAAACCTCTTTTTTCAACTGAATTTCCTTGGAAGTTAAAAAAATGTATTATATGCATGGTTTTGAAATTGTAAAATTAAAAAAATTGAAAATATTCTATAATACACATTTAAAACGTATATAAAGCATATAAAGAATACACCAGTGCCTACTTATTCAGTTGAAGAAGCAGAAACCAAACCAAACACATTTAGTAAAGAAAGAAACTCATTGTTTCATTTATATGTCAATTCATTTTTTACAGTGAAAGACAGTAAGTATATCTACTAACAGAAATAATAGAAGAGTTCAGAAAAATTCAGCAAATTTAACAATTTCTAAAATTTCCATTATTTTTTTCTCATTAACTTTCTTTTTGTTAATAAATACTAAAGGCAAGTTTTAAATCCATGCATCTAAAATAAATAGAAATTTGCAAAGAAAATGCCAAAGAATTATTTACAAGTATCTTGTAGCTTCTATTTTTTTTTTTTTTTTTTTTTTTGCGGTACGCGGGCCTCTCACTGTTGTGGCCTCTCCCATTGCAGAGCACAGGCTCCAGACGCGCAGGCCCAGCGGCCATGGCCCATGGGCCCAGCCGCTCCGCGGCATGTGGGATCCTCCCGGAACGGGGCACGAACCCGCGTCCCCTGCATCGGCAGGCAGACTCTCAACCACTGCGCCACCAGGGAAGCCCATTGTAGCTTCTATTTTTTAAAAACCCTTCACATGCATGTACAGGTTATAAATAGAAGATAGTAAACCTTTAAATATACATTTTTAGTTTTCCAAGTTTTATTTCTCTTCCTTAACTCTACTACAAAAATAACAATTTTGAATAACTACAATTAAAATACTAATGGCTGAGTAATATTCCATTGTATATATGTGCTACATCTTCTTTATCCATTCATCTGTTGATGGACACCTAGGTTGCTTCCATGTCCTGGCTATTGTAAATAGTGCTGCAATGAACATTGTGGTACATGACTCTTTTTGAATTATGGTTTTCTCAGGGTATATGCTCAGTAGTGGGATTGCTGGGTCATATGGTAGTGCTACTTTTAGTTTTTTAAGGAAATTGAGTTATTTGTAGTGAGGTGGATGGAACTAGAGTCTGTCATACAGAGTGAAGTAAGTCAGGAGATAAATACCGTACGCTAACACATATATATGGAGTCTAAAAAAATAAAAATTGTTCCAATGAACTTAGGGCCAGGACAGGAATAAAGATGCAGATGTAGTGAATGGACTTGAGGACACAGGGAGGGGGAAGGGTAAACCGGATGAAGTGAGAGAGTAGGATTGACATGTACACTACCAAATGTAAAATAGATAGCTAGTGGGTAGCAGGGGAGGTCAGCTCGGTGCTCTGTGACCACCTAGAGGGGTGGGATAGGGAGAGTGGGAGGGAGACGCAAAAGGGAGGGGATATGGGGATATATGTATACATATAGCTGATTCACTTTGTTATAAAGCAGAAACTAACACACCATTGTAAAGCAATTATACTCCAATAAAGATGTTAGAAAAAAATACTAATGTATTTTACAATTTAAACTACTAAATCTTATATATGTAGGATTATATAACATGGTACTACTTTCTGTCCCCTTTCCTTATAATTATTATTTTTTCAATGATGAGCAACTTTCTAGTTGTCCCAACCAACACAAACAAGCTCTTCTAACTCTTTTTTAAAGGAAAAAGCATGAATGGAAGAAACTGCTATGTTCAAAGTTTATGCCATTGGGGCGAAAAGTCTCTAATTTGGCTGTGGGTGACTAACACAAAAACTTCTTTTTTTAAGGAAAAACCTTCTGCTAGTAATTAGTCAGATAAGAAATCATGTGACAAAGAAAGAGCATAAAGCCAGCTTAGCTCCACTGGAATCATATACATGGTGAGAAAAATTAGTGCCATGTAGCATTAATTATATAACAGGTATTCCATTCACATACTTAAATGGTATCTTATTACACATCTGGATCTCTGGTTAGCAAGTTATTGAGAGAGGAATAAATGGGAACCACAGGTTGGAAGAAAGAATCTTCTTGCCAGTATCACTGTAGCACATTGTTTTAGCAAGAAACAAATCAGCACGTTAATGCTTCAAATAAATCCTTTGAAGATGCAAAGCTTGAAAGGCCAAGAGAGGGAACAAACAGACTAAACAGTCCAATTCCAGTTTGGCTAACAACAGCTTAAAGGAACATGATTTTTAATAAATAGCAGATGTTGGCCAAAGCATTATTGAATCACAAAAATCTTTGTGGTGTATTGAAAGGGTAGCACAGGGGCTTCCCCGGTGGCGCAGTGGTTGAGAGTCCGCCTGCCGATGCAGGGGACACGGGTTCGTGCCCCGGTCCGGGAGGATCCCACATGCCGTGGAGCGGCTGGGCCCGTGAGCCATGGCTGTTGAGCCTGCGCGTCAGGAGCCTGTGCTCCGCAACGGGAGAGGACACAACAATGAGAGGCCCGCGTACCAGAAAAAAAAAAAAAAAAAGGGGTAGCACATAAGTGAGACCCCTGGTGAGGGAGGGGAACACAGTAGAAATTGAATTTATGATTATTCCATGGTCTGATCCCTGTTATGAGAATTTTCAGTGAATTTCACTTTTTGAGGCTAAATAAAAGTGGTTAGAGTTCCTAAAGTACATTAATTAGGTCACAGCTCCATTGGGAGTCTCTTATCAGAGGAGAATCTTTAAATACTGCAAAGCGCTTCAGTATGAATGGGGTATCTACAATAGGGAGTTACTCTTTGTTTACTTCATTTCTCTTTCTGTTCTTTGTAATGTGTTTGCCAAAATTTCATTATGGTTTCGTGGCAATTTCCTTTTGAGTTAGGCCTTGCAAGTCAAGTCATTTTATATCCTCTATAACTTAAAGTCCGAAGTGCTCAAAATGAGACACCTTCTTGCAGACCAGAATCCTAACATCATGGTGATAAATTTGTAAGAACTTTCTGTCCTAAAGGATATTTCATTTCATCTGTTAGTAAATTCATTTTATATTAGGTATCCCAATATCATTTGTTTTCTGTCTGTTCCAGTCCTTTGGGGAAAAGCATCTCATTTATGAGCTACTCCTGCTAATGTTCTGATCAGCGTGGGAAATCTTAATGCTTCACCAAGGCTTCCTAAGTTGGCTTCTGTTCCGTTAGCTTCTACACCTCACTCGACATTCCCATCACTCTGGGGCAATTCAATGGATGCTGTCACTCTTTCTCCAATTTGGTTTTAGTACAGTGGTGTGTGTTGGGGGCAGGCGAAAGGGTGAGTTGTGAACAATGGTACAAAAATATGATGTTTGAAAGTTAGCTAGCAATCGTTGAAAGTCTCCTTTATGCTTGAGAGGTGATACAAATAAACATATGTGATATATGACAAGGGTCAGACTGTACTCCACCTGTAACCCCAGTGTTGCCTTCTGTAACCAGCTAGTGATTAGGTATACAGCACTATATTCCTACCATTACCTGTCTTAGAGACACACACTAATTTTGAGTCCCCAGTCATAATCCAAGCAATGGCGTTTTTGCTTTTTGAAGACAGAAATCATATCTTTTTTTTTTTAAGTTATATCTTCAATACTTGGAGCACTGTCATGGCATAAAGTAGATATTTGTACATTAAAAAAAATTAAACTTAAGAATGAATGAATGGTGGCAACTTAGAGCCAGGAAATAAGGAGGGGGTGCACTAATATTTATATACAAATATATTTTCAATGCAATCATAGCGTCAGTTCTATATTCCACAAATAGAAGCAATAACTCATTTCAAGATGAAGCCACAAAGATATGTTATAAATCAATTTTCCCCATGGATAAGAAAACCCAGATTCGTTTTCCATTTTAGAACCCATGTCATTTAAATCTCCCTAATATTACTCATGAATAAAAATATTTTAGTAAGAATAAAGTCTTCATTTCTTCTTTAAATATTTTAAATATATATGTATATATATATTTGATTTGTATTTATACAATCAAAGGAATGACATTGTAATTTCTAAATGTTCCATCATATAATATGATTTTTCTATCTTTTCTATTATAAGTATCATTTTATTTTAGTGCTTTAATTGATGTTTCCCCTTTCTGAATAGAAATGATCATACATGAAATAATTATAGCTTAACTGGAAATAAATATGGTACTCTGAAGATGAAGATATTTTACCAAAAGAAGACAAAATGAATAACTGAATGCAATATAAAATTCATAAATAAATTAAAATGAATTCTGTAATGAATAAAGTAAGATGGTACTGTAAACACACTACTTAATGAAGGAATGATAAATTTGTTTGCCAGCTCAGCTGTTTATGTCTGTTAGAAGGTGAGGAAGGAAGCAGTAATTAAATTGAGGGGGAAAAAAGCATGTGATGAGTACAGAAGTATATCCAAAAATATGCTTACCACTCAACTAAAATCTTCAATATTTTAGGTTCCCATAGAGGGCAATATTGTATAAAAGATGGCAAACCAGAATCTGCCAATTCATCTTTGCTGTTATGCTTTAAAGAAAACTGTTGTTACCATAAATTTGATGCTGTACTTCCCCTCAAACTCTGACTAATGTATAAAATGATACACACAAAAACACAGAGCAGAGACCCATCAAACTCAAAGAAAATTCATTTGGTATCCTACTTACTGGTAGATTACTTGAGTGAATAGCTTCCAGTTTCACCTATAATTGGACTCAATCACTGACTCTCAGATAGATTGTATTCTATCATATAACTACTATATAGTTATATAGTCTAGTGGAAATATTAATGGAATAGTGTTTTCTTCTATGCCTGAAAAAGAAAGTAAACTACAAATAAGATGAAAAATGTGTCTATATTTCAAATCTAGCATTACTGAATCACAACAATCTCTGTTGTGTAATGAAAGGGTAATACATGAGTGAGACCCTGCATGAGATGTGGGAAGGACAGTAGATATTAACCAGGAATAAAGCCACAGTGCAGGGATAAGGTGTGGAGAAGACATAGTTATACTTAGCTATAGGTCTTAAAGTTATTTCTATCACTAAATGTGCATGCACTCATTTACTTTCCTATCTCTCCTATAACTTGAAAAGTAATTGCCTCAACATAAGTCCCTTTATCTCCGTGAGGCTAAATATGACTATAACTTGAAGCATTTATTCTCAAATGACCTTTATAGTAGCTGCTAATTTGTATTAAGATTATACTGAAAGTAGTAAAGGAGGGACATTGTGCATTGTATACTACCGTTAAATATTGATATTACTTTTTTCTTTTTTGTAGTACGTGGGCCTCTCACTATTGTGGCCTCTCCCGTTGCAGAGCACAGGCTCCGGACGCGCAGGCTCAGCGGCCATGGCTCACGGGCCCAGCCGCTCCGCAGCATGTGGGATCTTCCCGGACCGGGGCACGAACCCGTGTCCCCTGCATCGGCAGGCGGATTCTCAATCACTGCGCCACCATGGAAGCCCCATATCATTTTTTAAAGTACTTTAGAGTTTACAAAAAATGTTCCCGTAGATTATTTTGAGTCTCATTATGATCTTATGATGAATGCAGTAGTGTGTAGATTGTACAGGTTAAAACATTGAGACCCAAGCAGCAAATCTGGAGTCTGCCAGAAGACTCAGTGACTTCCAGCCCTGTTATCTTTTCACTATACCAAAAAGTTTCTCTAAATGAATCTGTCTAGAGAATGCTCTTTTGTATAATTCTGTAAGCTGGATGACCTTTCAGGTGGCCATCTAAAACCCTATGCTTCATAAAACACTTAATGAGATAGGAGTCGTGCTTTCAACCATTCTGTATGGCAAGTTATCAATAATTTGGCAACACTCACATTTCCATATCTGTTTCACAAATTTCTTGTACATAAAAAGTTATTTACATCAGTACTGGTCTGAAGGTTCATATAGCAAGAAGGATTTAAGTTAGGCTTTAGAAATACTAAATATGTTAATGAAATTTATGAGATTTTCTTTTCATTTTATTGAAGTAGAGTTGATTTATAATATTATATTAGTTTCAGGTATACAACATACTGATTCAATATTTTTACAGATTATACTCCATTTAAAGTTATTATAAAGTATTGGCTATATTTCCTGTGTTGTATGATATACCCTTGTAGCTTATTTATTTTATATAGCTGTTTGTACTCCTTAATTCCCTACCCCTATCTTGTCCCTCCACCCTCCCCTCTCCCCACTGGTACCATTAATTTTATCTCTATATGTGTGAGTCTGTTTCTGTTTTGTTATATTCATTTGTTTTATTTTTTAGATTCTACACATATAAATTATACTTATTTGTCTTTCTCTGATTTATTTCACTAAGCATACTAGTCCCCATATTGTTGAAAATATCAGAATTTTATTCTTTTTTATGGCTGAGTAATATTCCGTCATATTATCTATAACCATCTATTCATCTTCTTTACCCATTCATCTATTGATGAACACTTAGGGTGCTTTCATACCTTGGCTATTGTAAATAATGCTGCTATGAACGTTAGGGTGCATGTATCTTTTTGAATTAGTGTTTTCATTTTCTTTGGATATATACACAGGAGTAAAACTGCTGAATCATATGGTAGTTTTATGTTTAGTTTTTTGAGGAACCTCCATACTATTTTCCATAATGGTTGCCCCAATTTACATGCCCAGCAACAATGAATTAGGGTTTCCTTTTCTCCACATCCTTTTCAACATTTGTCATTTGTAGATTTTTGTGGAAAGCCATTTTGACAGGTGTGAGGTGATATCTCATTGTGGTTTTCATTTGCATTTCTCTAATGATTAGTGATGTTGAGCAACTTCTCAGTACATGTTGGTCATCTGTATATCTTTTTTGGAAAAATGTCTAGTCACGTCTTCTGCCCATTTTTTAAGCATGTTGTTTTTTTGTGAGACTGTACTTTCTGTACAATTTTATTTAAATCATACAATTTTTTTTTGGTTTGTGAAAGAGGGATGAACCAGAGAATTTCTCAGTTCCATGCTATGGTATCACAATTTAGATTGCCAGTCATCAAATTTCTTTGACCTAGAGCATGCACACACACATACCAGAAAGGAGAGTTTCATAAAATAGTTCTTACTATAACTGTGTAACTTGTAGTTAATACTTTCCTTTTTGTTCTATTTCTTTCTATTCCATTCCTTAAACATTTGAAATGCCAACTTTAATCTGTTAATATAAATGTACATAATGAGCCATGGCCTGCATTTTGGAAAATAAGCAAATCTGGATTTATTATATATCTATACACTAATGAATATAAAAAGATCAAGTCATTTCCAGTTTTATAGTTGGAACTTCTCCTAATATTTCCATGAAGCTGACTATTTTTACAATCTTAACAAACACTGGTTTTTCACAAAGTGACTGTCAATATGCAATGTCATTCTTCAGAGAACCCAGGTCCAAAGAGGCAGACCAAGTTAACATGTGAACACAGAAACAAACAGAGCTTTCAATTATACATTAATAACAGTGGTCTCTTAGTGTAGACAACAATAGAGTAACTAATATATTAATTCCGTTTAGGACTTTAATAGTTTGCAAGTATAAATTCATAGACAAACACTTAGAAATCCCAAACTTGCAATTAAAGGAAGAAAAGAGTTGCCATAAAGCCATGGAAGGAAGCACTCAGTATTTTTTCATGGTTATTTGTGGGAAAACTGAAAGTCCAAACTTAACTGCATCACAGAAATCTTACTGCTACCGTATAAGGCTAGATTGCTTTTAGAGTGCCACTAATAAATAAGCTTATTTTAGTTGTGCACCGTCTACAGTGACAATAGTTCCAAGCTAACTCTAAAGTAAAAAACAAACAAACAAACAAAACACATGCTTTTCTTCTGTGAAATGTGCAGCTAAAATTTGAGGAGAACAAAAATCAGTGCTTCAGATTAAAGAAGAAAGAAAGAAAATGAAGTAGCATACATTACTGACTTTACATTTTTACTCCTGCCCTCTGTCACATTACTTTCTGGTTCCTTCCAATAAGAAGGCTACCATATTTCCCCACCCCTATACTTTTTGATCTTCACAGCTGTCCCTGACCTTTTTGGCACCAGGGACCGGTTTCATGGAAGACAATTTTTCCACGGACCAGGGTTAGGTGGTGGGACGGTAATGCAAGCAATGGGGAGCGACGGGGAGCGGCAGATGAAGTTTCACTCGCTCACCCACCACTCACCTCCCGCTGTGCAGCCCAGTTCCTAACCAGCCGAAGACCCGTACCGGTCCTTGGCCCAGGGGTTGCGAACCGCTGTGCTACAAGATGTGTTTTGTACAACAGAATGAGGAGAAAGTGCCACTATGCTAGTTTTAAGCTAAGGCCTGAGAGGCATTATGGATTTCTACTCTCCTGTCATTTCATTATCACTGTAAGACCATGCCTGGTCATATGGACCAATGCTTCCCAGTTAAGATGTCCTAGTCAAGTGTCCAGTTTAGAGCAGAGTCCTTAGCTGACCTGTAGATGCATGAGCAAGCCTCATCAAAGCTTGCAGAGCCCAGCTACATCAGCTGATCTCAGCTAATCTGCTGATTCATGAGCAACACAGGAGAAGAGAGAAAGAGGCAGACTTTATTAATGCAATGGACATGAAAATAAATGAAGCTTTGAGTTACTTATTAATATTACCCTCATTATGTAAATAACAGCATAATATTCTCTTTAGTATTACAATTGTTTGCAGTTGTGAAGTTTCAGGTAAACATTTAGAAACCCAAATCTTAATAATTTTAAGGAGTAAAATAAATGCATATTTAAATTGCTGAATTTTGGGTAGTTTGTTACATAGAATTATTTAACCAACAAATAAAGTTACTTTCCTCTGTGTCTAAAACCATTTTTAAAAGATCTATTCTTCTTAATATTTAGATTATTTGCACTGAAGCAAGAAAAAATAATGGTCACATGTTTCCTTATCACTAACATTTATTATATGATTTTGAAGATCCTTTATTTATCCATGGTAAGACTTTTTTTTAAAAAAACACACTTTTGAAAATGTGACTTCATTCTGTTTAATTCTGTGATTTCCACAGCGCAAACGCATTCTGTATCTCATAACAAATTTGTTATTTTATTGTGAAGATAAAGATGGATTTCAAAGTCTAAATGTCAGTCATAGACTCAATAGGATTTTTTTTCCCAGTAAAGATATGGAGTAATCCATATTAAAAGTAAAAGTTAAAAAAAAAGAGAATTTTGGGCTTCCCTGGTGGTGCAGTGGTTGGGAGTCCGCCTGCCGATGCAGGGGACATGGGTTCATGCCCCGGTACGGGAAGATCCCACATGCCGCGGAGCAGTTGGGCCCGTGGGCCATGGCCGCTGAGCCTGCGCGTCCGGAGCCTGTGCTCCGCAACGGGAGAGGCCACAACAGTGAGAGGCCCGCGTACCGCAAAAAAAAAAAAAAAAAAAAAGAGAGAATTTTGCGTTGGTACTAAATGATCTTAAATTTATGAAGGAAGGCTTTTTTTTTAATTGACATCATTTTTGAAAGGATTAGGGAACCATCAATTTTACTGTGAAGCAGCAATTGTGCAGAAAGCAGACCGAAGTATAATAAAATGCATTCATAACTAAGGACTCCCAACATGCTGTTTTCATGCTGGTGTAATTTAGTCTGCTTTAAGTAAAAACAAATTAATATTTCATTGATTCATACTTACAAAGATCATTATTTTTTGCCCAGTCAAAAATATAAAGCAAAGAAACAATAACCTCATAATTTGGTTTCTAACTTGAACAAGGTAGCTGTTGATTTGCCCTTTCCTCTATCTGTTAAAATTAACTGAAGACATACTATCAATAATTCTTCTGTGTGAGAAATATATTACAAATGGTACACTTCCAATCCCTCATCTTTTGGATCCTAAGAAATGGGAATAATAATAACTCCCAAATAATAATATGAAGTAGTTATAATGACCTCAACAGTAGTAATGCCACCACTGATTTCACCAAGCAGCTGTGGTGACAACAGCAGCCTCGATTTCTTGAACCCTTGGAGGGGCCAGGCAATGTGCTAAGTGGTTTGTACTTTCTTCATGAAAAACATTCAAATTTTAAAGCAAAATTCAAGCCAAGTTGGGATAGGTCTTGGGTGAACCTTTTATAGAGTGCATGAGTTATGTAAATGTAGGTATTTACAGTCCACAACGAGTTGAGAAATAATAACAGTAAAAGAAAAAAGAGGCAAAGCAACTAATAACAGAATAGAAATAAAGCTGTAGCCTCAGGACAATGTTTATAGCAAGCATGGAGTAACCCTGGTATCTTCTAAGCAATTTACTTTTATTAACTCACTTAATCCCCAGGGAAAATCTACCTCATAAGATACAAATGAAGATAGTGGAGCACAGAGGGATTAAGTATCTAAATTGCCCAAGGGAGCAGGATTGGCATCTGAATTTGGCTTGTCCAGTTCCTGAGTTCAAAATTTTAACTTTAATGCTATAGAAATAGGAAGAGAGGCACTAAAATGACAAGAGTGTTTGGCTCTCTCACTCTATACTATATAAAGCACTATTAAATCTTTCAATGACATATTTCAAAATGTCCAAATTATGAAACACAGAACAATGTCACAGTGGAAAACAAAGCACAACATTAAAGCATTACTAAGATAACTTTAGAAGCAATTTATTAAGAAAAGGAAAAGCTCTGCCAGACAATAATCAATAAATTGAATAAGTAAATAGCAATTAAAAAGAATGACAGCATAAGACAAGAATGTACCAAATCATAAGAGAAACTTATGAGTTAAGCAGCCTGGTTTGACATGGACAGTTCCGGTTAATTTCTATTGTTCAGGAATTCTGTCTACTTGGTTTAGCATTTTTCTGGATTTTTTTCATTTTCTTTAAGCACACTAAAAGTATTAATAGTTACATAAACGTGCATGACGTTGGTGGACTCCCGTTTGCTACTTCCAGCTTCCACCATATCTTCTTCTTGTATCATGTGCCAACTAAGAACTGTCACTTGCCATTTGCCTCTGCAAGGATTAAGTCACTAGCCACTGTGGTTGCCTACCTTCAACATACCCTGAAAGGAGTTCAGGGTAGAAATCAGGAATGAAGCACTCTGTGCTCTGGGAAAACTGGCATGAGCTCAAATTCTTGCATCTTTTCATACCTAGAAAAGCACTAAGATCATTAATGGAGACACCTGCTCCTTATGACTAGGAGCCTTCTCGTGACAAGGAGTTACCTTCTGCCAAAATGTGTGCTTGATTTCATGTACTCTCCTCCACCAAAATCACATATATACTGACTCCCACCCCCCACCCCACCTCTTCAGAACAGCTCCTCAGAGCTGTCTGAGAGGATGTCTCCCAGGCTATAGTCCTCATTTTGCCCTAAACTCAAAATTCTCACATTGTGCATTTGTTTTCATCGACACATGTGAGACACGTGCAAAGCACAGAGTTCTTACTTTAACATGTGGTGAAAATGAAAAGATTGTCTGTAATAACACATTTCTTTTCTTTCTTTCTTTGGACTACTTCAGTCTCAACTTAACTCCCAACTCTCTTTCAAGCTCAGCATTTAGGATATTTGCTGATAAAATGAAGGTGCTTGGATAATAGCCAAGTTAGCCAAGAACCTAACTATACGGCCAGGGTGCCATGGATGGTGCTGAAGCCTGCCAAATGCATGAAGCCACCAGAATGCCTATCAGTGGGACTGGACGGTAAAAGTTGTATCTTTGTGAATGTGAAATATGTGTGGGTAATAAATAATAAGCAGCCCTACCACAGAGTTTAAAGAGAGTATAGAGTGTAGTTCAAAGATTCTCACTACGGTGCTTTTGCAATATATTGTATGATATAATTTGCAGCTATTCTTATTACTACTTGAAGCCTTTTATTTTGCAATGGTGCTTTTCTGCAGCAATGAGATTAAAAAGTCCATGTATAATGAAAGTTATCATCTACTAAGACTATTGTGATTTAATATCCTATTAAGATAACCACTGTGAATCTGCTAAATAAGCTCTAGGATCTATCTTAAACATTATATTTAGTTTCATTAGAATGTGCTCTATGATGATGATTTATCATGCAGAGCTCCAGAAAGGCATTTACATATCATTTTGTGAAGTATGAGTTTTCATTTAGATCATATGACTTCTCCTAAATTGACTATTATCATTTTCAATGACAAGTTTTCTTCTGCTTGAAATGAGATCTGTTAGTATTGGTCCTTTAGAAGAAAAATCATATCACAAAATGTTAAATGATGTCGTTTGAAGATGGAGCATTGAGAGATTTAAAATATAAACCAGAAAAGTTAAATCCAATAATGGTTCAAATTATTTTCCTCCAATTCTTGGAATCAAAGTAAAGCTACTGAAAGTTAATGTGACATTTGATATTATTATGTGTTATTTTAAACCCAATTAAAACTCAACATTGAGATAAAAGTATTTTATTTTACAATTCAAAGTACAGATTTTGGTAAAGCAAAGAGTCATGGTAGAAACAATATTTTTACTGAAAAAAGTAACACAAGAATGGAATTAAAATGTACTTGAAATCAGCTGTGGTACATGCATAATTCATGATTGTTTCTGAACAACCTCAATTATTTTCCAAATGTAAAAAGAAAGTGTACTTGTCATAACTTCCAAATATTTGTGTGTGTGTTTCTGTATGTATATGTATATGAAGCTAGAGTAACTGAACTACAGTATTTTTGTAAGGGAGCTGATAGCTTACATATATATGCATAGCATAGCATAGCATAGCAGTATGTGCTTTCTCTCTTTGCTGCATGTCATCAGTCAGATTTTAGAGATGTTTAGCCCTTTGAGGAACTATTTTGTTAATCAACCTAAATGCCCTACAATGGTGTTTAACTTTTAAATGCATTACTCCTCTATATTTTGTTTGAATCCTTTTCTAATGCATTTAGAAAATTTGAATAAACTATTTCAAAAATGGAGCGCAAAATTTCCTCATTTTTCAAGGTTTACTGACCTATAATTATTAACTACAAAATTTGAAAACAGAAAAACACTGAAATTAAGTTCTATAAAGACGAGTTGTACTGAATAAATCAAATTATGTGAGCTCACAGGGTGTATAAAATTGAATTTTTGAATTATATAATTGTACTCTGCAATATCATGACTTGTAGCAAGAACTTTATGGCTCCTCTATTTTATTGCATATATTTATACTCTATATTGAAATGGGATAAAATTGCAGTCTACTGTTCTAAATCATCTAAATTTATTGTAATAGTCAAAATAATCGCAACTAGAGACAACTTGTCTTGAAAAAAATGTGTTGAAGAAAGGTACCCTAAAAGAGATCAAAAGACTATACCTCTGAAAACATTATCTACTTCTATTTAAAAAATAAGAAGGGAATGGCCTCTTTTTAGGAGGTATCTTGACATCCCCAAACAGAATATTTCCTCGATTATAAATAACATGGTCTGCAAAGAAGAGGTAATTAAGGTGTGAACTATTAGAATATATTAATGACAAAATTCAACTCTGAAGACTGCAGGCAACATTATAAAAGAAATTAAAATAAAATTCTATAATAAAAGAATATCCTTTAGAAAAATATTTATGACACAGAATTAGGGTCAGAAACTGACTGAAGTATGTAAATATGTATCAATTATTATTTGACTCATTTTTAATCATTATAACGGTTTTTTGAAAGTTTGCTTGAAAGAGGTTTCAAAATGGCAGCGTGGGAAGATCCTGAACTCATCTTATCCCACGAACACAACAAATCTGCAACTACATACGGAATAATTCCCTCAGAAACGGATGTGAAAACTGGATGAACAGGGTAAAAGGACAGCATTAAATGGGTAGGAAAGGCAGAGATACAGTCTCACCAAGGAGAAAAAACACACCCCAGCAGCAACAATCCGCAATTGGGAAGGATTACAAAGGCACAAATCTTTTCCCTGCGGAGACAGGGATTTGAGCTCCACATCGGGCAGCACCAACGAGACAAACCACCCAAACACCTGGCTTTGAAAACCAATGGGGATTACATCCGGGAAAATCATAGAACTGCAGGGAACGTGGAACCAACTGTAAAGGGGCTCCCACGCAGACTCACCTGATCACAAAAACCAGCACAGAAACACCAAACTGGAAAGCATGCGGGTCACAGGTGAAGGAGACCCACTTACTAATCTTGAAGCTTGATCAAGAAATCACAAAAACCAGCACAGAAACACCACTTGATCACAAAAACCAGCACAGAAACACCAAACTGGAAAGCATGCGGGTCACAGGTGAAGGAGACCCACTTACTAATCTTGAAGCAACTGCCAGAGAGGCAGGAGCCAGTTGGGACACCCACTAGAGACAGAGACACTGGCGGGAGCCATTTTGAAATTCTCCCTCTAACCTGTTGACATCAATAGGCGTGACCTGCTGAGAGTCCGGCTCACCCTGTGCCTCTGCCGGGCCTCACAGCCAGATGAGCCAGAGCCCTGCCCGCCAGTGCACTGCAGCAGTAGCTGTGATCTCACCACAACAGGAAAGCCCACACAGCCCACACAGGGGATACCACTCAGAGGCAGGATTGTACCTCTGAGACCCATAGGACATTTCCTAAATAAAGCCACTCTTTCAAGACTGGGGGAGATAGCTGATTTACCTAATTCATAGACACACACACGGAGAATCAGGTAAAACAAAGAAACAGGGGAATATGTTCCAACCAGAAGATAAGATGAAACTTCAGAAAAAGAACTAAATGAAACAGATTAGCAATTTACCTGATAAAAATCTCATGAATGTCCAAACTTCATCCTCTCTTCTGAGACAAGATTTACTGTCAAAGTAGTGCTCTCCCTTGACTTTTTTTTTTTTTTTTTTTTTTGCGGTACGCAGGCCTTTCATTGTTGTGGCCTCTCGCGTTGCGGAGCACAGGCTCCGGACGCGCAGGCTCAGCGGCCATGGCTCATGGGCCCAGCCGCTCCGCGGCATGTGGGATCTTCCAGGACCAGGGCACTAACCCTTGTCCCCTGCATTGGCAGGCGGTCTCTCAACCACTGCGCCACAAGGGAAGCCCTCCTTTTACTTTTTCTGCTAAAAGTTCTAATAGGGTATAAAAGTCTTCCTACCATTATTAATGGAAACTTGTTATATGTAGCTTTTATTATTGTCTAAATATATCCTGAAGAGGACATCTAGCGTTAACAATTACCTTTCAATTATTTAAGAGAAATGCGTTAACTCATAGAAAAGCATTTTGAAGGAATTGCAAAATACGTCATCAACGGTTAAAACTAGATGCACTGAATTTGACTTTAAAGGGTTTCAGTCGGTTAAGAAAAGATTCTTTCCTGTGAAAAACAAGGTGGAACTCTGCATTTTGATAGGAGGAAGGCAGGTGCATTATAGCTGAAATGACACCAGCTCACTGATGTGTAAAACAGCTCATATTTTGCAGAAAGAGTAAGAAATGAGACAACTATGATGAAAACTTTTGTATGTGTAAATTTTTCTTTTTTTCTATTTAAAAATTTTATAACATCTTTAAAAGATCATTATGAAAATTCAGGTTTTTTTTTTTTGTTTTTTTTTTTTGCGGTACGCAGGCCTCTCCCTGTTGTGGCCTCTCCCGTTGCAGAGCACAGGCTTCGGACGCGCAGGCTCAGCGGCCATGGCTCACGGGCCCAGCCGCTCCGCGGCATGTGGGATCTTCCCAGACCTAGACACGAACCCGTGTCCCCTGCATCCGTAGGCGGACCCTCAACCACTGCACCACCAGGGAAGCCCCTGACTATGTATTTTCTGTTCAAAATATGGTCCTAGTTTTTAAACGTTCATTATAAAACGCAAATGGGGTTTCCTGTGAAAGAGAAACAACAGATATTGCTAGAAAAATTATATTTGAAATTGTAACAAAATTCTCCTAGAAAGAGAAGAATCAGATAGTAGAGAGTTGTATTCATGTAATAACAGATAAAATAGGATCAATTTGATTAGCACAACCATAACATACATAATGTTTATATTATGAATGTGTATATTTCTAGTGATAACATCCAAAATATATAGTTTCCAGAAAGCTTATGCTTCTCTGGAACCTTAATAAAACCATTCGAAATCATGGACATGACAGGTTTACTTAATTGGGATACTTCTTACCAATTCATATTTTTAGGACAATGACTAATTCAATGCCTTCCCCCTTGTGTCATGTGACATAGTATCATATATAATTGATGATTAATAGACATTTGTTGAATTGAATGAATCCCTAGTTCTTTCTAATTAATATTTTGTCACTTTAAGAAGAGTGAAGCTTCACATCACTTTAAGAAGAGTGAAACTCTTCTTCACTCCAAGAGTTCCTGGAGTCCTCGGAGTTAACAAGTTATTCAAAGCAATATATCAGTATAATTTTTGTTGGCCTTTTAATTTAAGAATATTAGAATACATATTTATATATTTAAAGGGGTAAATATAGTGGTGAATTTATTCTAGTTCCTAATTCTCATAAAAATGGTCTGGTCTTATTTTATATTTTCAATAAATGTTAACATTTATCTAGCATTCTTTCATTTAACAAACATTTAAACATATGCCATACAAGAATAGTCATTGGGGATATAAGATGATAAAAGATGATAGCCCATTATTAGGAAGTTCAAAATAGAGAGGGAAACACTCGGGATAATGATAGAGGTATAAGCTGGGTTCTCCGGGTCACTAAGAATGGACATCTAGTAATAGCAGCTAACACATGTATAACACTAATGGTTCCATACACTCTTCTAAATTCTTTACATTTATACTCTAACTTATGTCATACAGTCATTGCATCAGGGGTAGACATGTGTGTAGTGAGTGAGAATCTCAGAACCCTTATAATGCCAGCAGAGAACATAACCTCTTTCCTTGGAAGTCCTGATGTACAAAGAAATGGTAGTTGCTATTGTCACTGTAAGGCAAACACCTGAGAAGAAAATCTGAAGGAGGAGGGTGTAGCTAAGGGAAATTCACGTCTAATCCATAGACCTGACGCCACTGAATTAAGCTGATTGGGAATCCGGCACTATTTCTGGACTTTGAATTACATGAAGCAATAAATTTCCTTTTTGTTTTAGTGAAATTGAGTGGAATGTACTGAGACTTGTTACTTGCAACTGAGGGATAATTGGTTTAAATACTGTAATCTTGCCATACTTTTTTCAAAGCCCTCCCAGTCTTTATACATTTTTTCTTTCCCTAATAAATTCCAACCCACCCATTAAGGTTGAACTCAACTGTAATAACCTATAGTAAGCCTTTCATGATCTCTCCAGTCAGAAGTAATTAATTACTCCTTTGGCTTCTACTGTACTTAGTGTCATTGATTTAACTACGTCTTGTATTTTAGTTAGCTATTTTTCATGAGAATTTCCTCGTTGGTTTTGTGATTAGAAAGATGAAGATCAAATGTTAACTCCTTCAACTACTAGTTGGAAGTTCATTAAATATCTTTGACTTAGAGCCTCCTCATATCTGTAAAATATTGATAAACTTAAGACAAAATAATAAGACTAAACAGAATGAAATTAGAGAACCTATGTGGTAAGGGTTGAATTATTCCTTTTTCCTTTCTAAAAAAAGATGTGTTGAAGTCTTAACCCCCAGAACCTCAGAATGTGGTATTATTTGGCAATAGAGTTGCTGCGTATGTAATTAGTTAAGATGACTGGTGTCTTTATAGAAAGACTGCTATGCTGAAGAAAGCAAGACACAGGGAGAGCATCATGTGACAAAGCGGGCAGAAACTGGAGTTGTGCAGCTGCAAGGCAAGGAATGCCAAAGATTGCTGGCAAACCACCAAAAGCTAGGAAAAGTCAAGGAAGGATTCTTCCACGGGTTTCAGAGGGAGCATAGCCCTGCTGACACCTTGATCTTGGACTTCTTGCCTTTAGAACTGTAAGACAATACGTTTCTGTTTTAAGCCACCCAGTTTCTGTTACTTTGCTAAAGTAGCCCTAGGAAACTAATACAACATGCAACATACTGCTTGTAGCCTCTAAAACTTACTAGGTATGTAATAAATATCAGATAAATATTAAAAGATTTTATTTCTCTCTGTATGGTTCACAGTATTGTATGGTTCATGTTGATAGTGTGCACTTTATTTAAGGCCAACCAAACACTAATTATATATATATATCACTGCAGGTATAATTCCACATCAAACCTTAACAGTAAGAACGGGCACTTATACTTCACATCATCTGTGGAGTTTGACAGAGGAGGACACCCACCTTCACCAGAACCTCCAGGGAAGATGTTGCCTCTAACAACTGGAAGGCTTACCCTGCTCCTCACAAAGTATGTGTAGGAAAAGTATATATATACTATATTTATATATAGTTATAGATATATAGATGTAGATATATATGGATATGGATATACTGCATCTCTATATGTGTGTGTGTATCTTTTTATATATTTGTATAACAAGTCTTCAATAAATAATAAGATCAATTTTGTCCTCTCAGGTAAAGGCTGCATGAACCCTACCTATTCTCTTCTCTAATACATTGATACATCTGAGTCTAACAGGAGCCCATAATAATAGCATAATGACGGCAATGATATCTGATTCTCTATGACTTTATACCCATTTTTCTCTTGCCATGTAGCTTCACTGTGAATTAGCAGGATTTCCTTTATAGATGGACTGGAAGCTACCAATTTAAAAAGAAAATTTAAAACTTTAAGTAATGCAGTCATTTTAAATATCACAGCACTCAATGTTCTCATGGCCTACTAGATTGAAATTGTTTTGCTTTATTCTTGGAATTTCATGAATTATGGAAGAATATTCTAAACTGTATGAAATCATGCCTAAAAGACATTGTACGTCTAGTCTTCATGTAGTATAACATTTTGAACAGATAATTTTAAAGAGGACTTTTTTTTTAAAGACTGATAATAGAACTACATGCATATATTTTATAAAACTCCCTTCTGACCTCCATTTTTCCAAGTGGAAAATTTTTGTTTGGAATTACTCAAGCATATGAAGCTGTATCCACTAGTGAACACAGGGACATATTCTGGATACAAACATATAAATTCTGGCATCTAAAGCTATACAAATTGTATACCCTTGAATCCTAAACTGTGTTCACTGTGTACAACGATGTATAGACCCTGGGGATATGGGTGTCTCAAGTTACACACAGTGACGTATCAAACTACATACTACATAGTAGCAACTGAAACCTTGAACACTGTATGCACAGCTTAAAGAGGGAGACTCTGCTCTGGTACCTGAAGCCACACACACTGGAAATGTGTGATCTGAACTAGTGCACCTTCAACACACTGTCCTCTGAGGCTCTACCTGTTGTCTGCATGGGCATTGGAAGCATTCACTCTTTATTTTAGTTTCTTCACGAACTAGCATCTAAAGCTGTACAGACAGGGATTTAGATCTGTATTAAATCTCTTTTCCTTTCACCCGAAGGCACAGTTTTAAGGGCTTATATTTAGGCATAACTATGTGTGCAAGCCAACAGCCTGGGATTTATTTGATTACTGACTTTTAAACCTCTGAAATTCTCCATGACTGGTTAACTGAGCTGGTTAGATTCTGATGTTCATGTAATCAAGCTTGTACACTGAGTCTCACTACAAAAATGATCTCTACCTCCCTTTTCCTTCCTCTTTCCTTTCTTTCCCTCGTCACTGTATATACTCCCTACCAAGAAGTTCTCTCATTAGTGTATGTGAAGGTATTTAAAAGAAATCTGGAAAAAAGATGACTAGATATTCATAAAATCACAGAACTCCTGCGAAATATAAAAGTACAATCAAAACTCCTCTTTCAGTTCAGTTCAGAAAACCTATACTGAGGGCTGGGTCTTGTGCTCGTTAACTGGGACACAAAAATTAATGGTTGTCAAGTTACCCAGATTTTATGAATAGAGACAGACCACTATAAAGGGGACCATAATACCAGTTAGACTATCACATGTACTAAAGTAAAATTATTAAAAACAATTGCTCAAGATCATTCAGATGAAAGCTATCAATATTAGGGACAGTGAGCAAAGTAGCTCATAGACAAGTGTTCTTTGTAAGGTATCTAAGAATGACCTGGAATTGGAGAGATGGTTAGTCAAAGATCTTGGTCACAAGCTATAGAAATTGTCTCTAGTTTAGAGTTTACAGAATTAGCAAATCTGCATGGGATGCTCCATCTCTCTCTCTCTCTTTCTTTCCTTCTTTCACTTTTTGTTATTAATTTTTGCTAATACAGCAGACTTACAAGGGAGGTAACAGAGAAAACAATGACATATACCCATTGACACAAAATGTTAAGCCATAGCCACTGAATAACTTTAAAATGAGACTATCAACAACATTTTTCTTAAAAGTTCAAATTTTAGTTGAATCTCATACATAACTTTAAAAATAATCATAGCATAAAACTTACATATTTATATCACCATAGAGTTTTCTGCACATGTATATATTCAAATGTAAATAACACAGGGTTCTCTAAGAGACTGACTTTGACCCAAAGTCTTTAAAATGAAAACTAAAGAGATACTAAGTGAGCATTATATTTCAGGAACTGTGTTGTGCACTAAAGAGATCTATGTGTGAAGTCTGCAAACACTTACTAATCTACAAGAACTGACAGCAAATTTGAAGAAGCTATTTTCACAGTTTCACAAACTGTGTAAGAGCAGTCCTTGGGGAAATACTAGGTCTTTGTTGAATAAGTGTGATAACTTGAATTTCAATCAGATAAAAATTTCCTGCCAAAGAATTGTCTGTTATCTAATATAGTGATTTCCATGGCAAAACCTATTAGATTTAAAAGGTCAAAATTTTGGATGCCTCTGCTTTTATTTAATAAGTATTAAATGATCTGTCATGCATTGAAACATTTTAAAGGGTACACAGACATTTTGTTCTTATAGCTATTAGAGTTATTTTTATAATCAGAGGTTTATTTCTTCATAGAAGGTATTTGAACTTCCAGATTATTGCATTGTTATATTGACCAGCTGACCTATGCAGCACTGCTCTGGAAATGTTCCCCAAACAGGTGCTGGAAAAAACAATCAATTCAAAAACATCTCTACTAGAGAATTACTTATTAAGAAATTATTCTTCTATTATAAAATTTAACTCTCAAATCATTAATATTATATATTATTCTAAAATGAAAAGTACCCTGGCCTTCATCATATCCCAGAATTTAGGACCAAGATTAAGCTAACAGAGATTAAGTCATAGAAACAGAGTCCCTGTAGATAGAAGAGAACAGGTATGTGAAGTGAAAACTGGGCTGTCTTGAAAGATTTTTATTCATTCAGCAGAATGTGAGAGACTCTCTCACAGATAGAGATAATGTGTCCAATTTTATTATGACAATATGATGGATTTTTTTTTTTTTTTTTTTTGCTGTACGCGGGCCTCTCACCGCTGTGGCCTCTCCCGTTGCGGAGCACAGGCTCCGGACTCACAGGCTCAGCGGCCATGGCTCATGGGCCCAGCCGCTCCGCGGCATGTGGGATCTTCCCAGACCGTGGCACGAACCCGTGTCCCCTGCATCGGCAGGCGGACTCTCAACCACTGCGCCACCAGGGAAGCCCTGATGGATACTTTTTATTTCATGTCCCCAAACAGATCAAATGGTGCTGTGAGGCTACTCATTATCCCAAAGCTTTTATGAAAAAAGATGAGCTATAGCCCATATCCCTTTCCCAGCTATGAAAGGTTTGTCAACACTGCTTTCATCCAACTCAGGTATTAGAACAATCTTCATTTAATGTCATTTTATCAGGCCAGCCTCTGCAAGAGGACACATAATGACTCTTTATTTTCATCGTATCATATACAAACTAATTTGTGCTCAAAACTTTTCACCCACCTATTTTCCTCCCTCACAGCTTCACCTCACAGCGCCTATTTCAATGCTCCTTCACCTGAACACTACGTACTCACCAAGTTCATTCACTGTTTTCTAGAAAGTGACACAGTGATGCTTACTATTGAAGAAAACAAAAATTCTTTTTAGAGGAAAAGGAGTAACTTTACAAGCCTAGAGGATGATAATATAGTGATGAGGTTTATGTTAATATAAAATAGAAGGGAATAATTATTTTGTAGATACAAATGATAAGTTGATACTCACCATACATTTCAAAGTACCTAAAACCATTATCTACTTATTTTATATGCTTCTTAAATATATGCATTGTTTGTTGTTAATTTTCATGTATGTTTTCTATGGATAATTGAAATTGAATTATCTGTATAGTGGAAAATAAATGGGGTAACAAGACAGTGAAGAACCCTAAATTTAGTTCCATCTCTCAAACTAATCACCTGAGACCTTGGCCAAAGCACTCTCACTTCCCCAGCCTTAAGTTGCCCTTTGGTAGGATTGAGAAATGACTAGTATATCTAGTCATTTCTAGTATACTAGTAAACTAGTATCTAGTTTACTAGTATATCTAGTATACTAGATATACTAGTTTACTAGTATATCTAGTATACTAGATACTAGTATCTAGTCATTTCTAGTAAACTAGTATATCTTTAAATTCTCCTGGACTCTAAAAATCTCAAGTTTAATTTTTAAAGATATTAATAGTGAAATAAAATCTGCTCTAAATGGCATAATATTTAATGGTCACTTAACATATGTGAATAAATAATGGGGCTTGTGAGTCGGATAAGATTATAAACAAAGTTTACTGTGCAAGTTTAGATTTGTGCTGTCTTTCCATTGAAACTCCCTCTTGCCAGTATCCTTCCAGTTTTGCTCATTTTAGCTCGTCAGTGAGTATCTCCCTGAGCATTTTGCTTGAAATTCAGCTCCCATTCCCACCTATCTCTGTCCTCCCTCTTGCTTGATTTTTCTCTATACTTCCAACCTGCTATATAATTTACTAATATACTTACTTTAAAGCAAACATTTGTACAACACAAAGTACAATATGGATGATGTACCCGGGGGTTGTGCACAAGGTGTGGATACACATGCAGTCTGTCATAATTTGAAGACCAGTCAGAGCAACAAACTGGACTCAGATTAAGCCACTTTTACAGAGTATATTGTCAAGCCAGCAACACAAAGGATATCCATAAAAATCAGGGCTAACTGTGCATGGACATAGCTCCCATTGACTTCTTAGTTCCTTGCAGGGGCATAAATGGAATTCAGTTTATCTTGGCACCCTAAAAAGAGGAAGGAATCTAACAGCCAGAAGAATCCAGAAATGGGGTCTCTCTATATACAGAGATGATCCAGAAGCCCTTCTCACAGAAGACACATGAATAAATTTGGAAAAAATATACTGTAAGATATTTCAATAAAGAGAGAGTGTTGGACCTGCATGCTACCTCTCCCAGAGTCCTATTAAAATAAACATGGAATGTTAAAAAGATAAAATTTGCAAGAACCCATGAAAATAAGGGTAAAAATGTAATGTTTATCAGTCTGGGAGGAATTTCTACTAACCACAACAGTTATGCGGTTTGAGTGAGAAGCACAGGCAAGACTAACATAAACGTAGTAATGTGTGCAGCGGTGTGTCAGCAACCCTGAATCCCGGGACACTCACCCCCCACTTTCACTTCTGAGGCAGATCACTTCTTCTTCCTCCTGATTTCCCCTCTGATCTTTCTTTCTGTATCTACTCAAAGACTACAATTCCTAGTCAGCAAGCAGAACAAGGGAAGAGGAAAATGGGTCTCAGTACACTTGGTCTTGGAACATGTAGAACTTCAGAAAATGTTCAGTGTGTGTGTGTGTGTGTGTGTGTGTGTGTGTGTGTGTGTGTGTATGGAGGGAGGGTAGGTTAGAGGTGAAGGTAGTGAACAGTCATAGAACCCATGAATATTACAGAAGGAAAGATGTAGTTTTAATATGTCAAACATGGTTAAACAGACTAAAAAGTGCTTTAGGTTGTTTTTTTTCCCCAAAACCTGAAATTCCTGGGTAGGGAAGACACACAGTGTGACCCCAGATCATTCGTTCTCAAACTGTTAGATTCATTGTCCCTTTTTCAATACTAATATTGTAGAGATATCTATAAATTGATGATGAAATAAGCAATTCTCAAGCAAGATAACTCACAACTTAATAAAATTTAAAAATAAAAATATATATTAAAATTTCAGAACAAATTAACAAAATCTATAAAGTAAGATTGTGAATAGGCACCACAGAAAACTGCTTATTTTTGGAGTTATAATTTGAGGAATATAAGTTCAAGGATATAGTTGATTGATTAAAAGATGACTTGTAATTAAAAATAAAACCTTGACTATTGGTGTTTTCTGTAGGTTATGAGGAGTCTGAAATTATGTCCATAAATAGAACCTTCCACACTCTATAGCGGAGTTTTCAACATTAACACTATTTACAATTTGGGCTGTGCATTACAGGATGTTTGGGAACATACCCACTAGATGACAGTAGCAAAATGCCCTTCTTCACCCCTCTGAGATGTGCTAAACAAAAGTAGCTCCGAGCATTGCCAAATAACCCCTGAGGGGCAAATATCCCTTGGCTGACAGCCCCTGCCCTGCAGGTATAAAAGCAACAGGCAGAGCCCTTAAAACAAGCACAAACAAGCCAAGTAAAAATTGAGCAAAGCATGAGAAAAGGAAGAAAATCTATAATATGGGGATAGAAATACACATCTGAAACTTTATTAAGTGTTACAGTTTAAATTTTTTCTATTAAAGGTAAATCTAAAAATTACCTTTAAGAGAGAAACAAGACCCAAGGAAGTTTAAAAACACTAGTTGAAGAAATTCAGTGCAAATTAGAACCTATTATTATGATGAAATATCAGAAAACAAAATTCAAAGAAATACTATTCATTGGGATCAATAGGTTAATATTATAATGAAAGAAGCTAAACTCACTAACCCTTATATGCAAAAGAATATGGCATAAAGCAAAAAAATATATATATATATATAAGTAAACACTGACAATAGGAGAGAAAGAGGGAAATTTAACACATGGCACTCTGTATCCGGTTAGAGAACTATTAAAAGTTGAAGTTAGAAACTACAATAATAATTAAAGTTACACTGTTTGTTATTAACGTTTTTCTACAAATAGAAATTACAAGATTTTTTCAATGCTCTGAATAACATTTAACAAAACTGACTAAAAACTAAAGAACGAAGATACCTAAAATATGTGTGTGTTTGTGCTCACATGCATATATGTATAAATGACAATCACAAAGGCCATAATCTCTAACCGTAGCAAGCAAACCTAAAAAGTAATAGCAAAGAAAAAATAACAATGATACCAGGAAACACTAAGTATACCTAAACAGAGAGAACACAAACAAGAGACTAAAAGCATTTGGAAATTTTAGCAAAACAAACAAAACTCCAAAACGAAAAGTATTCAAATAAATATTGAAAAATAATAATAGCAAAATTAACTATTATTTAATAACATTCACCAGCTATATATTATCATGCTAAGTAATTTTATATATAAATTTATTTCATCTTCAAAACAAGCCAGTGACCCCAGTACTCCCAACACCCTCACATTACAGACAGCTGTCATATACTAAAATGGGTCAATAAGAAAGAGCATGTTTGGCCTGTGTGTGGATGGGAGAATGGATGCATTCAGGGAGACAGAACCAAGCATTTTCTTCTTGGATGTACTCTATTTAAAGTGCTTTTGCATGGCTTCTTCATCCTGGAAAGCTCTGCCCTGGGACTTGCACATGACTCACATCCTCACTTTATTCAGGTCACCTCTTCATAGGGGTCCTCACTGACCACCTTATTAAAAACAGTACCTGGTGCCACCTCACACTAATTTTTCTTCACATGTATATGCTGTTCTAAGCAATTGACACAAGGTCAATATCCGATCCATTTTTTATGCCTAGCCCCTACAGAGTGTGTTACTAGTAAAGAGTCTATAAGTATTTGCTGAATTCCTTCATTCATTTATTAGTAAATGGGGAGAGAAAATGAGAGAACATCCCAGGAGAGAATCCTCGAAGAATCAGAAAATCAAACTGTGGATTTTAGAGCTGGTTGTGATTCACGGGGTCCCAGACACTATCCAGTGCTCTACTGAGATGAGTGGCCTGGAGGGACATGCTTGTGGTGATTATATATGGAGTTTGATTAGAACCAAGTGAGGGTCAAGGGAGAAATTTCAGTTCTAGCCAGCTTTACAGAACAGTTAGCCAACCCTATAAAAGTGAGATTTTTGAAAAATATAAGTTGGACAGGAAATTTTGGTTTCAACGTTATACTAACTGAACAGAGTTATTTAAAGTAGCATGCTGGAAGATCATGATTTTTCATAGTCTGCTGCTTACAAAAAGTTGTAATGTTCAACACTAAAAACAAATTCTGTCATTTAGCAAAATAAAGGTGATATATATTTAAGAAAAAGTCTGTTACTGCTTTACACTATTTTTAATTGTATTATCTTGTATAGGCAGAGATTCAGCGTGCTTTAGTCACGTGGTTTAAATCCTGGTGAAGACTTCCTCTGACTTCGGGGCTCACTGACTTTCTTATTACTTCCTCCCGTGAATACATAATACACTGCACTCCACTGTAAATGTTCTGAGTTTATATTTTTTCTGAGGAAGAGTTCTGCTTTAATTTCCTTTACTCAAACCAACCCATGACTTAATGAAGCCCAGAGGAATATTTAGCCCACAGCTGCTGTACAGATCAGTGATCTATCTGGTTAACCTTTAATCAGATTAAATGTTACTACTTAATCCCCAAAAGTAGAAACTTGATCCTTTGCTACCACAATTAAAATATACCTACACAATCACATTAATAGGAATTTCGTCTAGTAGCCTTCATTTTCCAATATACTCTTTTTATCCTTGTTACATGGAATGTCTGATCTACATTTTTCTCTTCATGTGTTTCCTCAATATTTATTTGAATGCTTTGAGTTATTTCTTTTCAGCACATATTTAGAGTTGCTTCTGGATGTCACGTTTCTTTCACTTTATTTTTTGGGGGGATTTACATTCAGAAGATAATAAATCATTATCTGTTATTTCCTTGGCATTTAATATATCATTTTGTTAATATTTCTGAACAATGATGTTAAGAAATAATGTCAGAGAAATAGGCATTAGGAAAGTCCTTCATTGAAAAAATTCTAATTTGTATTCATTGCAAATATTTGTAACTATGAAAATTTTAATTTCAGTGTCTATATTTGATACTACAAGAGAAAAATGAGAACCAAAGAAGAAACGGTATAATTTTAAGCCAATATAGTCTCAGAACATGGATTTTTTTTTTAACATCTTTATTGGAGTATAATTGCTTTACAATGGTGTGTTACTTTCTGCTTTATAACAAAGTGAATCAGTTATACATATACATATGTTCCCATATCTCTTCCCACTTGCGTCTCCCTCCCTCCCACCCTCCTTATCCCACCCCTCTAGGTGGTCACAAAGCACCTAGCTGATCTCCCTGTGCTATGCGGCTGCTTCCCACTGGCTATCTATTTTACGTTTGGTAGTGTATATATGTCCATGCCACTCTCTCACTTTGTCCCAGCTTACCCTTCCCCCTCCCCATATCCTCAAGTCCATTCTCTAGTAGCTCTGTGTCTTTATTCCCATCTTACCCCAGAACATGGATTTTGACATGTCATTTTACTTTTGTTATAAGATTCTTTCATCTCATCTGTTGTCTTCATTTTATACCACTAGGACAAAACAAACCATCCATCACCGCCTCCCATTCACCCTTACATATGTGCACACATGCACACACATATTTACTAAGGATGAGTTACCTCTGCTCTTTTAGCTGTAACTTTCAATTAAAACATGATGGGGCTTCCCTGGTGGTGCAGTGGTTGAGTCCACCTGCCGATGCAGGGGACACCGGTTTGTGCCCGGTCTGGGAGGATCCCACATGCCGCGGAGCGGCTGGGCCCGTGGCCCATGGCCGCTGAGCCTGCGCGTCCGGAGCCTGTGCTCCGCAACGGGAGAGGCTGCAACAGTGAGAGGCCCGCGTACCGCAAGAAAAAAAAAAAAAAAAGCAAAAGAAGTAAAACATGATAATGAGAGACCCTTGGATACATGGTCCTCTTTTCTTTTGGACCCTCAATACGATTAGATGATTTCTATGTGAGATATATGTGTTACGTTTTTTAAAACTCTTTTATAATAAATTCAGAATCTGTTAACCAAAATAATCTTTAAGGAAAATAAACATAATGAGGAATGCAAAGAAAAATTCCATTATAATTGGAAGTGATGACAGAGGGAGCTGAAAGTCCTGTGTATATATAAGGTACCATTTTCCTTCATCTGTTCACTTAGGAGTCAGAAGCAAGAACTATAACAGGATGTTCTCGGATTCACCTATAACATTGGAATGCTGTCCTCCAAAGTTATTCCCTGAGAGTTCATGAACTTACCCACTAGGGCCTCCCTTACTCAAAACTTTTGCCAGGCATTGTGGAGGCAGCTTGGTTCTTGGATTCATAGCAGATCTGACACTCATGGTATGATGTCAACGTAATAGCTAACCTTGCTGAGTTCTAATTTCTTCATTTGTAAAGACTTTGATGTATTTTTATAACCATTAAATCAGACAAATAATGAGAAATTCCAGGTGTATAGTAAGAGTTTGATACTACAGAACAAGTTGTTCTTAGTTTAATGGAAATTCTAAATAACGTACAACAGTAATACACAATTTGGTCATCCAACTATTTTCACTAGATTGGCCACAGAAATCATTTTGTCAGTAGACGCTTTAAATGAAGAGCACACTGTTAAAGATATAGAGTGTATTTCTACATGAGGGCGAGTGCCCAGCTCAGCTACCACCTTACAAGGTAGCATTTTCCTTGAACTATCATTTTGCCAGAGTAGAACCAGGATCTGATTTGATAATTACCCTGAGAATTAATTCCTCTCTCAGAGTGGTCACAGACTGTTGAACGCACAAGAAATGATGTGTAGTTTTATGAATTCCCAAATTTCTAGTCACTATGGGAAGACAGCTTATCATTAAAATGCTGCTTAGCAAACTCTGAATCAACACGAAGGGAGTTAGTTTTATATTGAACTCTAATGGTTATCAGAACATGAGTGCTTCTACCATCTAACTTCCAAAGGACCAGGATGGCCTCCACACTTGACAAGGCAAAATCCTTCAAAATTGAAACCAGTCTCCTGATCTGAACACCTGGACCAAAAATCAATTTTCTCACTTCAGTTATAATCAGCTAGGGAAGCATTTTTTTCAGTTCTGTTATTCTTACTAAAAAATAAGTAATAAACTAAAATAGCACTTTTTAAAGGAGACCTGAAATATTTAGGCTTAAGAATCTTATAAACAAAGTTCATAAGCAGAGACTATTTTCTAAGGAAATGAAATATGAAAATGAAAATGGACATGTAGCCTTAAACAGGAGATAATGCACTTGTAAAATGCCCAACATCTTCTTAGAAGTAGTAAAAATAAAGAAAAATACATATTTTAAGTCAATAAGTGAAATAAAGACTCTGATATCGCAAAATGGATAATTTAGGTTGTATATTCATTTAGACTTCCCTAGTGATTCAGTTATTGAGGAAATGCAATAATTTACTCAAAGAGGAATTAAAAGCAAAATTAGTGACATTTAAAGAAAAAACTGGAAAGGAAATTCAAAAAATCTCTGCCATCAACTCTTCTGTTTAAAATTATAGAGTGAGCATTTGTGTTACAGAGGCAACTTTTAACTATGAATGGATATAACTTCAGAGGTTGAAGTTATTATTCTACTATATTAGGTAGCATGCGAGTAAAGAAATTAGAGTCAGTAAGACTAAGCAGAGAAGTCTGGCATACCACCTATACATATGTTTTATTTTCCACATGAGTGTCCTAAAATTTGCAGTGCAATATACTTTTAAAAAAGGTTAATAGATCAATGATACATTAGTGTTTAGTTTTGAAATAACAAAACATGATACTGAGTCTTTAAGGCAAGAGGCATGGGACCTGGGTGACACATATTCTCTGGCACATTGCCATTTATACTACAGCAGGACATACTAAATGATTTCCTACCAAGAGAACATTGAAGCACCTAGCAGAGAGAACTATATTAGTAAGCTATTTCACACAGAGTCGGCATCCAAAGAATATTTAGGGACAGAAAGAAGGAAATATGAAAAAATAAATAAAAATGAATGAATAGCATCACAAACCAATCATAATTTCATGAGACAATTTTTGTTGGCTTCATTTTTCTCATTTGTATAATGAAGGTCTCAGACAATAGAAGAATAAATAACAGTTTGCCAAGCACTATTCTATGCATTTCCTATTAATGGACTCATTCACTCTTCAGAACACATCCACAGAGACAGATATTATTACTCTCCCCATTTTAGATATGGCACAAGCCGTGGCAAAGCATTTTATTTTAGAGCACAGGGCCAGCAAGCAGAGGAGGTAGGACTTGGAGCCACCCGTTCTGACTCTAGAGCCCGTGTTGAACGTTATAAGATAGAGATGGTTTTTGAGATTGCCTCCCCACCTGAGAGCCTATACTTCCATGATTTGGGAAAGTTATTGTATACATTTTATACTGGGGATCATTAGACTTGGAAATAAGAAATACAGTTTACCTTCTTTGTCTGCGGCTTACGCATCCATGGATTCAGCCAACAGCTGATCAAATTTTTTTTTTTTTTTTTTTTGCGGTACGCGGGCCTCTCACTGTTGTGGCCTCTCCCATTGCGGAGCACAGGCTCAGCGGCCATGGCTCACAGGCCCAGCCGCTCCGCGGCATGTGGGATCTTCCCGGACCGGGGCACAAACCCATGTCCCCTGCATCGGCAGGCGGACTCTCAACCACTGCGCCACCAGGGAAGCCCCAAAATTTGACCTATATGGAAGGTCAACTTCACTGTGCCATTTTATACAAGGGACTTGAACTTTTCTGGATTTTCGTATCCTGTGGGTCCTGGAACCAATCCCTTGGGGATACCAAAGAATAACTATCATGAGAAACTAACTTAATGCTATATCATCATTTATTTTTATAAATGCTTCCTATAGGGCCACAATATTTATGTATATCTTAGACACTGATGATCCAGCAAGTAGATCAGATTATTTCTACAAAATAATGTACACTAGATGGTCTAAACATAAACATATCAAAATATTATATTAATTTTTGCTAACATGAAGAATTTATTTCCACTGTAATTTATAGGAATGGATATTAAGTTAATGAATACAATTCTGAAAATCATGAAGTAGTTAAGTTCACATGGAATTGATAATCAGATAGATGTTTAGAACCCTGACATGTTTCATGATAAAATAATTTTTCAATTTAGAGTTTGATTCTTCTCATCCATAAAAATATCATGGAGGAAGCCCACTCTTTTCTGTTTCTATTGTTCCACCAGTTAAAAACAAAACAAACACCACATTTCACTCAACTGCACATTACCTGTTGTATGCCACTGGTCTAAAGGAATGTATTTTAAAAAGAAACATATTCAATACATTTTAATGTCTCACTGTGAACAGGATAGTGGCTTAAAACAAAATGAACCAAATCTGAAAAAATAAAACATATTTTACTCATAATGTCACTTAGTTGCTTGACACTAGTCTAAAATAATGTTCTAAAAATATTCAGGGTATTCCCATGTCTTGCTTTCATCTGGTTAGTTGCATTAAGTGACCCCCTATGCTCAAGCATCTATTTGAGGTATTTGCTATCCACAGAGCCTTTTACTTTAGCGAAAGCCTTTTGATGACTTTATGTATATGAAAGTGTATTTGTGAACCACAAAGAGGAAAATAAAGGGAAGAAAACAAAGAGTGTAGAGTGGGTGGGGTGCGGTGCCACCTGCACTCAGCCAGACCCTTTGACTAGTCTGGAGCCTCTACATGAAGAGAGAAGATATGATTAAGAAGCTGATGGTGCAGTGGTTGAGAGTCCGCCTGCCGATGCAGGGGACACGGGTTCGTGCACCGGTCTGGGAAGATCCCACATGCTGCGGGGCGGCTAGGCCCGTGAGCCATGGCCGCTGAGCCTGCGCGTCCGGAGCCTGTGCTCCGCAATGGGAGAGGCCACAACAGTGAGAGGCCTGCGTACTGCAAAAAAAGAAAAAAAAAAAAAAGAAGCTGATTTAGGACAAGTTATTGTTTAGGGACAAGAGTGCTGCTTTAAGTGCCAAATGACGAAGAATGGCATGGAGTTACGTGATACTATCTCTATTTCTGCACTGCAACCAGCATCACTTAGTCGCTGTCACGTAAGCAGTAGAAGACAAGGCCTTTATTAAGCCAATGACATTTTTCAAAGGACAGGAACCCTTATTGTGTAAAGGTTGAAGATGAAGAGGAATAAGATGGTAGATGTCTTGGTTAAAATAATCAATTGATTGTTTTTTGATCTCATATAAGGCTTCCTTTTGAGATTTTCAGCAACAGACATGAGGGGACATCATTAGGAAGGGAAGAGGAATTGAGTGGCCTGCATTACATAGGCAAAGGGTAAGTAATAGTAAAATATACGTTAGGTAATTGTCACTAATGCAACTTCATTTCACTGGGTGCTGAGGCCTGGGGACACTTAAGTTTCACTTATTTTGAATCAGTTGGTAGATACCTCAAGAGTCATATTTAAATTTTGAAGCATGTTACTCAAGTAAGTTGGACAACTGTTATCAGTTTGAGTTGATAAAGTATCAAATTAACCATATTTTTTATGATTAAGACATTTATTATTCAAAATCTTATATCTTGGCATCATGTATAATTAGGCAACAGTCTTAACCTTCTAATTTTCTTGCCAAATAACTTGTGCATGGTGAGATGTTATGTTGTGTACCTGGAGATGTTTTGTAAATATATAGTGTATTATAAAAATTTTTTAAATACATGTTTTCACCATTTATTTTCAGGGAGAACAAACAGATATAGCAATAACCACTCACTGTCATTTTGCATTTTGTGCATGTGTAGGAGCTATAGAGATTAGATATGTATCCAAGTTTTGCATGTTATACACATCTTATTACCATTTTATTGGATGTGATGCCAAGTAAATCTGGCACAAAATATGAGTGTATGCAAATTAGTTATTTTAGGGCTATTTGGTGGTTACTAAAATTCTTGAATAGGTTCTAGTTATTACAATTAATTCACAAAAGTCTATGAGCTTAAAGTATTTTAATTTTGGACTCTAGCTATAGTTGTAAAATGTAATCATGTAATTTTAGCTAAATTATGTAACTGTAATCTTTTACAGTATTTATAACTAGAAAAATTCCTAAAAGAGATTTTATCCTACAATATATGTGGATTCCTATCTAATTGTTGACAATTTTGCAAAGAAGCAAACTTCATAAACATATTTATTTACATCATTTTATGTTTACCAATTATTGTTAAAATACTCTTTTAACACGTAACACACTTCTTGTAACAGCTGAAATCTACTCCCTAACTTAACACTTTAATAGAGTTTGTTCATACATTAAACAATAATATATAGTGAATACCTCTTATAAATGCCAGAGACCCAATGCTAAGGAAAAATAGACACAGATCATGCCCTCATAGAGCTTACAGCTGAATAGGGATAGACATTAATTAAAATATTACATCTGTGAGAAATGTTGAAAGAAAGAAGCAGAGACTTATGGAAATATGCTAAGGGATTGGATGTAGTGATAACAGGCGAAATATGCTTGACTAAAAATTAGGTAAACCAAGTTAATATTAAAATTCATTGCTGGCATTTAAAATGGCAGATATAAAGGGATGGGAGGAAAGAAAGTATGTCTGATGAACTGCAAAAATTCCCATGGGGCTTCAACATAAAGAGCAAGGAGGAACCAAGGACAAGGGCTTGCGGTGAGAGCGAATACATGCAACTGAAGGGTTACAGAGAGGTTGGGCCATGTTAGATTTCTATGCCTCTCTGAGAACTTAGGACTTTTCATCTTAAGAGCAATCAGACACAAGGTAAGATTTTTTTCTAGGAAATTCACATTACCAGATGTGTGTTTTTAAAAAAATAATATACTCTGGCTGCAGGGTGGAGAATGATTAAGATGAGGGCAAGAGGAGATCCAGAAAGAAATTTTAGGAAACTGTTATAATAGACCAGGTAAGAGACAATGGTTTCTATGTGTAGTGGCATGGTGGGTACAAATCTAAAGAATTAGGGTTATTTAAATGAAAAAGTTAATAGCACTGGATGAAGATTAAGGGAAATACAGATTTTCTAAAGTATACAACTGAAATGTATATTGGTGACACTCACTGAAATAGGTAATACTGGAAAAGAAAGAAGTGCTGGATTGGGGTGTTTGATAACATTTGATTATGGATAGGTTGATTTTGAAGAGTCTTTGTTGCTATATCAAATATGGTTTTCAATATTAACTAAGGCTGAAAATAAGTAGGAGAGATGTCAACCTTGAAGTTGATGACATTGGTTTGAAATGTGAAAGAAATGTCTGAGCTGGAGACATAAATTTATAAATAATTTTCATATTTTCATATAAATGATAACCTAAGCTGTGCTCAAGGTTGAGACTAGAAAATATGAAGTGAGAATGAAAAAAGCTTCAGGCTGAGCCATGGTATAAGAACAGATGAAAGAAAAGAGGGATTTAGAAAGGATGGTCAACACCATCACATATTGATGAGAGGATAAATAAGATAAGGATTGAAAATGTGTCAATTGAATGTTTGATGTAAAGTAGCTTGTGTTCCTGGTAAGAACTCTTCTATTGACATGATCAAGGCAAGAGTGAAATCATGGTTGGTTTTGGAGTTAGTGGGAAGAAATGATAGAGAAAAACTTCTTGTATTCTAATAGTACAAGAGGAGATGATATATAGCTTTGTGTGTTTTCTGCTCAGGAATTTGAAAAGCAGTTGGCCAACATCTTTCTTACAATACCCTATTATCCATAGTATAATAGTTATATCAGTGGAAAGAAAACATGTATACATCTTCCACACAATTTGAAGTCATTCTAACGAGATTCTATAGAATAGACCAAACTGAATTTGGTCCTAAAATCTATGTTTTGTCCAGCATTTAAAAAAAAGGAGATATTATTGAATAAAACAGAAAATAGCAAAATACATTGCAAGTAGTAAATATCTACTTTCAGTAATATATCTCCAAATTATGTGTTGAAGGGAAGAATCACAATGTAAAATTTATTTTTTACTGTGGGTCATGTGCAAAAAAGTATATTTTACTGGGACACAATAAAACTAATATATTATGTTAATCATTTGATTCCTGTGGATGGAAATGCCAAGGACATCTCATTATTTTATAAATTTTCTAGGCAAATAGTCTACATAATCCTAGTGGATAAGCTAACTACGTAAGTCAAAGCAAATATTATCAGCAACATCAGCATTTAAGGCAAGAACGCTAAAGGACTGTTTTGTTAACACCTGTTGAAGTAAAAGTCAGCAACACATCTCTTATTTCTGAAAGAGCTTTATCATCCAGCATAATGTGATTTTAATATATTTATCTGTGGTTTGCTAAGACATTAAAATAAAATGAGAACACATCTCCTTATTGTTGGTCTACAAAGGAAGTTTCTCCTGTGCACTTTAACCCATAAGCTTATTAATCATTCTAAGGCTTTTGCCAAAAGGAGAGTGTGGCTTAGTGATGCAATTGTGGCCCTGGATATCTGGGGTCTATTTTCAGTTCTCTGTGTTGCTTGTGGTTAATGATTTAGAAAGTCATTTAACTTCACTGTTGTAGATTTTTGTGTATTTTTTTTCTATTTACAGACTATTCCAATGAGAGGGACCCTTGTTACACATGCTCAGCAATGACTAAAGAGAATTCCCATGAGTCAAGGGAATTCCTGGCGATGGTGAGCAATGTTGGTTAGCTTCAAATGTGTTGCAATAGTGTATTAGTGAAAATTGATTGGCTTCTATTCAGAACTCAACCCAGTATGAAGAAAGGACAGGTAGGACCAAAGATGATACATTATTATGCTCAACTGGTTGTGCAACTTCTGGACAGCTCAGTTGAGTATGGAAAAAATAGTGTGATTATACCTGAATTAAGATCATGGTGATGTTGATAATGAAATGAAGAAAAAAGGAGGATAAAGAAAAATGTAGTGAGATAAACCTTATACAGTAGTGTCTCCACCTAGGCTCCCATAATACCTTTGCCCCTGTACTTGTATACATTCCTCTGCTCTTTGGAAATATAAAAACCAAAAACTTAGAAAAATGTATCTTAAGAGACAGTAGCATAAGAATGGAAGAACAAAATGCCCTGGAGGTTTGTATTGAAGCAAGACACATGAAATGTCAGGAGCAAGTCATAAAGGACAGTGATGGGATGGGAGGCTTTGGAGATCAAGGAGATGAAGGACAGGGACAGGATGGACAGGGGACATCAAAAAGAGTCATGGGGCTTCCCTGGTGGTGCAGTGGTTGAAAATCTGCCTGCTAATGTAGGGGACACGGGTTCGAGCCTTGGTCTGGGAGGATCCCACATGCCGCGGAGCAACTAGGCCCGTGAGCTACAACTACTGAGCCTGCGCATCTGGAGCCTGTGCTCCGCAACAGGAGAGGCCGCCATAGTGAGAGGCCCGTGCACCGCGGTGAAGAGTGGCCCCCGCTTGCCACAACTAGAGAAAGCCCTCGCACAGAGATGAAGACGCAAGACAGCAAAATAAATAAATTAATTAATAAACTCCTACCACCAACATCTTCTTTAAAAAAAAAAAAGTCGTAACTTTGGATTATCCCCGAGGTAAGAGTTATTCTTACTTTGCATAAAAGAACACTAAAGATCTGGGATGAATAGTCCCTTAACTCTAGGTTGCTTAGCTAATCAGAAACAGAGCCAAGGTTCACGTTCAGAAGTCAGTCAGTCTACAGTATCCAGACATGTACGTTGCTATTTAGCTTTTATAAAAGTTACACTGAATTAGATTTGATTTCACATGGAAAGTACTATTGTTTAGGTAAACGTCTTGTCAGAGTAAACCTCATATTGATATACAAGAGACAGCAAAATAAGGCCTATGTCAGAATGGAAGCAGCTGGCATGTATGTAATTTTCTAACATTGGCAATGTTCAACTTTTATCTTAATTTTTTGCTCTCTACACTATCTTTTTGGGAAAATATTGTATTTTGAAATGTTTGCTTTTATTAACTTATCAGCATATTCAAATATATAATATCTTCAGTAGTGACCTCTGGGGGTATAATTTAAGTACATTTACAATAAATAGTTTCAATAGTATTAGTTTGTTAACAATAGCTTGCAGTTTTTCTTATTCCATTTCTATCTCACTCTTATTTGTGTTCAGTTTTCAAAATAGAATTTTTTGCAATTCAAGCAATTTGATTTTGAAAATCAACTTGTGCTTTCTGGCAGACAAAGGTATTATGTATCTCTCTTTACAATCAGTTTATAAAGGAGATATTTAATTCTCTACTAATATCAGTAGTATTTATAATACCTACAATCAGTGAAAGTTTGTGAATATTCTACAGAACAAAATTTTATTAGAAAGCTTTTCCACCATTGCTCTCAGATCTCCAGCCCCATCCCTAGCTTGAAACCTCTGGGAAGTTTGATGTACACACTCCATTTTACTGCATAATACACTGCAATCCTAATCGCACTTTGGGGAATGTGATGTAATCCTTAACTACAGCTGCCTGTTTCCATCAATGAGTGGAATGGTATTTCAGCACATTTTAATTTAATGCAAAAATTAATTTTTTCTTGTCTGATGCAATTTGTTTCTCTCTCTGCTGAGTTCTCCTCTAGGTTTTACATAAAGCTGTAAATTTTTTTGAAATTGAAAACAAATACAAATAAGGCAAGTAAGCAAATATGGACTAATTACTGCTCATTCACAATTTACATTTAATATGAGCATTGTTCCAAAACTTTGAAGGCAGGATAGCAATGAACACACCCAGAATATGGTTCCAAATTTCCACAGGAGATACTGAAATGGAGATCTGACATTACCAACAGGTAGGCTGATGTCTCAGAAGGAATACACAGGAGAAAGGAACTACACAGAAAAGAATACGATCACCCTAAAAATGGACACCTAACTGAATCATCCATAATGCATGAGCCAGAATAATGGAACAGACCAATACACTTCCAATAAGCATCCTACACATTTCCATTGGCTTAATGAATCATAAGGAAATTTATTAATTACTTGAAACTGAATGAAATGTAATGATCTGAAGGCAAGTAATAAAATTATTATTAGTTGCAGGCAATATAATCAGCCGCATGAGTCATTCCCAGTATTGCCTATGAAAGAGAATCACTTGAGCACAGGTTGCCAGATAACATACAGAACTTCCAGTTAAATTTGAATTTTAGAAAAACAATGAATAACTTTATTATGTCCCTGTTTTTTCATGGGATATACTTATTCTAAAACAGTATTTGTTTTTATCTCTATTTTTACTTGCTAAATCTGGTAACCATAACTGGAGAGTTTCAGCTCCTTCACTACAACTAAGTATTACAGACCCAGTGTTTTTTAACACCTTACTGAGTGATTCTAATAAGTAGATTGCAAAAATTAATAGTATTTACTTATGTCAACAATAATAAATTGAAAATGGAAATTACAATGGAAAAATAAGATATAATTCCCAGAATCCCAGGAACTATGGTGTATTTTTTAATTATTATCTTGAAAAGAATACGTAAGACCTCCAGTTGAGAAAAGTGATTAAATTTTATTAAAGGACACAAATTAAGATATTTCTTACTCCTAGATAAGATTATTTATTTCAAAATGTCAATTTTCCAGAAGTATTACTTAAGTTTATTGTAATTCCAATCAAATTCTGTGGATAGATTATTTTGAGTTAATTCTAAAGTTATTCTGATTATTCTAAAACATGTTCTAAGATAAATGTAGGAGAATGAAGTTCTCAGAGAGTTAAGTCGACTCTGAATGAGAAGTGCAAAGTGGAGGGTATGGGGAAGAACTTGCCCTGTCAGGTAGTAAAATAAATTATAGGAACAGTGTAGTAAAAATTTGCTGTTAATATTACTAGAAAAGTCAAGACCAGTGGTACAAGATAAAGACTTCAAAGATGGACACTTGTATTTGGAAAATTTATATATCATAAAGATAGTACCATCAATTAATAGGGAGAGAATGAATTGTGTAGTAAATAATGTTTAAAAACCTCGCTTAGGTAAGGAGAAAAACAAAATTGTATATAAGTGGATTTCTGCTGGACTAAAGACCAAAATATGACAAAGATAACTATAAAGGTAATAAAATAGAAAGTAGGAGAAAAATAGGACCTTAGGGAGACGATGGGTTGAATAGTATTCAACTAGCACCAACCATAAGGTTAAAATTGATATAAAATTCTAAACATTGACAAAAATAACAGAGAGAAAGTACACTGTGCAGAGATTATTTGCAACATTTGAAATTCATATGAGACTAGTATCTAGAATGTGTAAAAATTCGTAAAAGTCAATGAAGGAAAAGTACATACTATAAGTGATAATTGGACAAAGGACTTCAATAGGTTGACTCACAAATGGCTAAATGCAAATGGATAATCCGTGAGTAAAAAGTATGCTCAATTTATAAAAGTCACAGAAATCCCAATTAAACTAGCAAAATATTACCTATAGCATTAATTCACAGATGAAAAATGGAACATTTAAATGACACACCAAATTATGTCACTTATTTGCTACTCTTTATTCTGACTCAAACTACTGCCAGAGATACAAAGGCCTGAAACTAGTTTTCTAACTTTCTGAGATCACTTAAACATTTTTCCCTGGAAGAATACTGAGACACTTTCATTCATACATATTATAAAATCCTTATCAAAGCCTCTCCTATATTTTTCTTTGGTTAACGTCGCCTGCATTTTGAAAAGTTCATGTGAAATTTCACATGAAAATTATTTTGCTGCAAACATCTTTTTTTAATCATAAATCTTTATTTCTCTAATTATTTCTTTAGCCTGTAGACTTTATTCAACATTGTATTTAATATTGTTGGTCTGCTTATCAATTACTTCCTATTTTAGTCATAAAACACTACGGTGAGAAAAGTCCTTCCGTGGCTTCTCTTGGTGGATTAGATTTTTTCTGCCACATTTAGGTTTTTTCCCATCCACTTTCTTTCTTTTGATCTTCTCACCCATTTTCACTTTGTTCCCAGGCTTCATCCCTTTTCGTGTCACTGCCTCCAGTAATAAGAATGGGCAGTTTGGAGCTATGTGTATGTGTGCTGAGGTTGGTATAGTATTTCCCACCAGATATGGCATAATCACAGAAAGGATGTGTAAACAGAATTGCAATGAGTATAATAAGACAATTGGTGTAGTTCTGCACCTATATTTTTCCTCAGTTGATGGGTTGCATTAAATATTAAATACATGTTTTACTTCCAATTTTTGATTTTGGAAACATCTTAGTATTTACATTAAATAAAATTGTTGTCTAACTAAAAGAAATAAAATAAAAGTTTTACTAGAAGTTTCAATATCATTATAAGATGTCTCCTTAGTCTGGAATAAAGTTAGAAAATAATGATGGTTGCAGGGAAACAGCAACATTCATACAAGATTATTCAATGCATATTTCTACCTAGCATTTTGACTTCTGTCCTGGTAAATCAATTTTCTTGGGATTTCTTTGGTTCTTAGTAAATAGCACAATGTGCCTCTAAGGCAGAAGCTTATTATAAGTATTTATAATTTAGGTAATTGAGACATTGTTAATCAAAGACAGTCAATCCAGCACAGTTGATCAGATTTAGTTAGACCCAGGAATAGAGAGAAATAAATATTAATGTCATCCTCTAAGCTTCTATAGTGGAACAAAAATGTCCAAGAAAGCAACATTCATTACTTAGGTCCCTAAACACCAGTTATATCTCTTCCTTATAATTGATTTCATTCTTATAATAGTCAAAAATGTTGTATTCTATACCCATAGGAATATTTAAGTGAATAAAAGAATACAATAATGGATAGGTCTCATTTCCTCTTCATTTACAGCTAATTTGCTGAAATATTTGGGTCTTCATAGGTAGAAGAAGAGATCTTGGGTCATTTTGACTTAAATTTTCTACCTTTATATTCAGTAGCTTTTATCCTAATCTCTATAGAAACATTCTTTTCTTTGTTTTGCATTCCATCTGAATAATATATTATTTTTCCATTCAATAACCAAAGCAATAAAAATTACTTAAATCTTTGCACCTGATAGCTTTGCTTCTGCGATTTCCTATGTTTTCCTTATTCCTTACTAATCCAGGCAACTGTATTATGTTTAGTATCATTCATCACCACATCTGTGCAAAAGTGGATACAACTTCCCTAATTAGAGCACGTGCCATACAATGCAAAATCAAACTATCTAACCTTTCACAAATAAGGAGTGTGAAATGTCAGTGACAACACTGGACAGAAGGAACAGTGAGACCAGCAGGCCGTTTAACCTACATTATCCCCAGAGTGCTTTTAAATAATGATTATGCCATTATGTGCTTTTTTGCTTCTACTATGTCATGATTGTCTTAAGTCTCAAATGGTTAATTAAAACAGTCTAAGAGCAGGGAACTGGCTGATTTAGGATAAGTAATTTAAATCTGGAAAGGGTTTCTTCTAAAATATATCAAGGCTAAGTTAGAAGTTATTCTCATCTACTTACACTGTCTGAGGATTGAGTATGTGGTAGAAGAGATAGTGTAAGAGTTCTAATTCAACAAGGATCATTATATAATTTTATGAAAAAATGTAGAATATGTAATCAAAGTACTTGCCAGAGAAAATAATTTTCATATCCAAAATATATTTTCTGTATTTTTAAAAAGAAATCAAGAAGCACATTAGTTTCAAATTTATAATAGAATATATTCATATTCTACATTAAGACACTGATTTTTCTTAATTTCAAGAAGTATGAAAGTAAACAGAAAGAAAAACTAATCTGTATGAAGTAATGAGGTAAAGTCTCCTTTGTTACTTATTGAAATCAAATAGTATCAGAACAGCAAGAAAGATGTTTTTTGAAATGTTCAAAATCACAATTTTATAGAAATAAAAGTCACCTATGAGCTGACATTTTAGTGGGGTGAAACAGAAAATAACAAAATATATAAGTAAAATAAATCACTTATTATATGGTGATACATGTTATGAAGAAAAATCACACAAGGAAAGGAGCAAATTGCCATTTTAATAGAATAGCAAAGAAAAGCTTCACTAAGTCAAATGGCATTTGAGTAAAGACCTGGAGAAGCAAGTGTCAAGCCATGCAGATATGCAGGACAAGAGAATTCCAGGTAGAGCAAGAGTGGCTCAGAAGCACACCTGGCGTGAGTCCAGAACAGCAAGGATGTGAGTTTGGCTGAAGTATCTGTTAGCAGGTAATTAAGTTAGAAAGGTGTTGGTGCTGATGCTGCTGGGAATGGGAACCTTGTATTTGCTCATACACTTCGCTAAAATCTTTGACATGTACTCTGAGTGCAATAGAGGCCTACGAAAGGGTTCCATGTTTTATGAATTACATTTTAATTATCTTACTGCTGTGTGGAAAAACAGCTTGAAATGCGGTCATGGAAGACACAAGGAGACTAGTTTCAGGGAAATGACAGTAATGACAGAAATATTGGTGACTTGGGCCAGAGAAGTAGCAGTAGAGTCAGTAAAAAGTGGTAGGATTCTGCCTATATTTTGAAGAAAACACTAACAGGTTTTCTGGAAATTGGAAAGGAGGTGGAAAGAAAGAGACTTAAAGGGCTACCCAAGCTTTTGGCTTGAGTAACGGAAAGGATAAGGTTGCCATTAGTGAAATGGCAAGTTTCTGGGAAGAGACTGAGTGGTGGTGATGGGGAGGCATGGTTAGTGATTGAAAGTTCAGCTTCAGGGATTTTAAATTTAAAATGTTTATAAGAATCAAAGCTGAAACACTGATTAGTTAGGTGAATATGAATCTAAAGTTCAGGAGAGAATTGTAGAGATGTAAACATAGGCATCATTACCATAAAATGCTATTTAAAGTGATGAAATTGGATGATACCACTAAGGGCGTGAACGAAGATGGAAAAGAGAAGAAATTAAAGGGCTCATTGCTGAGGCATTATAATATTGGGAGATGACATAGAACCATTTAAAGAGAATGACAAGGAGCAGCCAGGTAAGGAGAGGAAGAAAACCAGGAAAATATGGATTTTGAAGACAAGCAGAGATAATGTTTCAAAGATAAAGGGGGTTCAAAATGTTGCTAATACGTCATAGAGGAGGGAATCAAGAAATGGCAGTGGGACTGGGCAGAGTGGAAGTAATGAATTACCCTTTCAGGTAGTGGTGGAATGAAAATCATATCTGAATGAGTTCAAGATATTTTGGAAATAGAAAACTGAGGAGGTTGAGAAAGCTTGCTAAAAATGGGACAGAAAAAAGAGGGAGGAGTGAGATTGAAGTAAAAATGACTTCAATCACTGTGAATCTCAGCATTTCCTTCCAATGAATCAGAATTCCCAAACTTTAATTGGAGTATCTGTATATCTGAATTTAATTAGCACCTGCAAACCATTACTTGATTGATTTCTATTCTTCTTTATTAACAAAGACCTCAACTTTTATAATAGCTGAGACATTTTCAAGTATATATATTTGTTTCAATATTTTTTCTTGAATATATGATTTTAAACTAGACCAGTAACTCAAGCCTAACTAACTATGAAATGGAAGCACAGATCAGGTAGCACCTGTTCAATTTCTCTGATGTATTTTACAGAAGATACTGTATCAAAACGTACACATACCCATAAAAAATATTTCCCTAGATTGCCTAAAGAAATATTTTGCATTCATTTGGAATCACCTTTACAAGCAAACCGTCTTCAAAGTTTTATACTTGATATGAATATAGTGAAGTAAAAATATATAAAGAATAGAAAGTATTTAGGAGATAGGTTTATTTAAATCAAGTTTTAATCAAGTTTTCATATGTATCAAATGTTACACTTTCATAGAGCTTTGTTCAGGCATGTAAAGAAGAGATGATAAAAAAAACTACATTCATTTTCACTTCATAAACATCCCTTGGTCTTGCCAAAAGATGACTGTGAATCAATATAAAATATAAACAAAACCACACATCTTCAGAGATGTATGTTTTATTATCCAAATGAGGAAGTGAGAACAAACAAGCACTCTTATCAACCATTATTCTAGAGAAGCCAAATTAAAAATGTAGTTTCAGAGAACGCATGCTTTTGATGGCAGAGAAAGCCACATTCAGCTCTATATTTAGTTTTGCTTCAAGTTGCAATACAAGCTTGAGTAAACTTCAGATAAAATGTTATTATTTAAAGTTGTTTACACACTTACCCCCACATACGCTGTGTTTTTAACACTTCTAAGTAGTGCAAAAACACAGTCTCCTGCTGCCTTGCTTTGACAGCTTAAATAGCCTCCAAGTAATACACGGTCTTTAGGACAACATCGTAATGGTGAGTTTAACTAATGTACTTGCATTTGAACACATATCTAAATGTGGTGCTATATTTTCCCCCAAATATTTGGAGCAGTTGGCATACTATTACAGTATCACTGGTTACAAATGAATCTAGGTCTTATTAAGAATAATGTGAATCCTTTCTTTAAGATATGCACAATTATTAAACTCAATTTACCTTACATTTCAATTCAATTCAACTTGACTTAGCAAAACTTCTACCAATCACTTTCAACATACAAAGACATAGTTTGGATGGAAAGAGAAGAAAGAAGAGATGAGGAATGTGCTCAACGTCTATGGAGTGACACCTTATTAACCACAAACAAGATATGTACTAAAATCAGAGTATGGACACTTTCTTCAGTTTGAAGAGTTAAAGTTTTCGGAGAGGAGATATTTGAGCTGCATCTTAACACTTTAAAACAAAAGAACTGGTTAGATATGGATGATCTCACTTGATACCCTTGTTTCCTCCTCAACCCACATTAATTGGGCTTTCTTCTCAACCTTTATCATTGAAAACACTCTTGGTTAATGTCAGGAGGAATGAATTACTGAGAATTTTAATTGTGAATCATGAGCTCTCAACAGTATGCAAAAACAAGTTGGCCACCTTTCCTTTTAGAAAGTCTCTTCTTTATTCACTAATATTTTATTTATAGTTTTTGATTCTCTGTTCCTGAATAGGGATTGGCCATTAATATCCTTTCCACACTCTCTTCCTCTGATTTAGGTATTAAATTTACACCAGGCTTATACACTGTGTTGGGGAATGTTTCTTTCTTTTTTTTATCCCTTCTTATTTTGAGAAGTTTATACAATATTAGAATTCTCAGATATATTTGTTGATTATATATTTTCTAAAACTTGCCTGTCAAACACATTTCCTCTGTGAGAAAAATTTTAAAATACTGAACAAACTTCTTCAATGACTATAAGGGTATTTATGCTTTATATTTCATCTTGAAAAAGGTAAAAATATATTTTTACAGGAATTTGTCCATATGTGTAATTTCAAACTCATTAACATAACAATCTTTATTTTTATTCAACTTGTCTCAAGGCCTTTCTTCTCACTTTTCCATCTGTCATGATTCTTATTTCCCTAGATCTTATAATCGAGGTCTCAACTCAAAAGCAATCTCAAAAAAGGCTTCTCTGATCCCACTATATGATTTTCTTACAGGCACCGAGTATATTGTTGTGTCATTAATCTAAACACTTCCTGAAATTCTCTGCCTTGCTTAAGGCATGAGAGCAAGGGACCTTCATGAGAGCAGGGACCTGGTCTGTCTAATTATCACTGTATTGTAAATTCCTAGAATGGTGTCTAGATACAGTGTTCCATCATATTTTTTTAATAAATGAATGGTGCTTATTACTGTTGGAAGACACGTTTTCATAGTTCTCTCACATTTCTGCAAATCTTGCAGAAGACATTGGCTGCCATTTTGTTCTGGATATCTTTTCAAGGCTGTTTATATAGTGAACAGCCTTTGAAGATAGACTGCCTTCCTCTGAAGCAAAGGGGTGACAGGCTTATAGTCTAGTATAATAATAATAATTTTCTCTCCAGAGTATAAGATAGACATGCTTATGCTCAGGATTCTTTTCCTAAAACACAGCCCATCATATGTGAAGACATCCATCTGGGCCCATCTGCTTTGTCTTTGTGGAATTGGGGAACAAAGGAAACTGACACAAATATGCTAATGTTAAGGCCGCCTGCAGTGCTGTACGTAATATAGTCCTTCGTTTCTGACTCAGGAGTCTCATACGTTCTCCAAGCATTCATGAAACCCTTGCAAGATAACTTGTTATCTTGCTATAGCATAAAATCTCAAATCTTCACATTTCTTGACAATTACATACTAATGGGCTATGCAAGTATGATTTGAGGTAAAGAATGCTTGAATGCACTGTCTTGAGGATTTATGTATCTTGCCCACAATTACAGTGAATAACTTGAAGTGTGGGGGCTGATTCCCATGTATTCTATCTAATATCATTTAAAACTAGAATGAAAAACCCCAGTGTCTATGAAAAGATGTATTTTTAATATTCCTTTGCATGTACCCTTTAATATCTTTTGATATTCCATGATTATATTCATGTTTATATGATAATTATTAGTGATCAAGATACGTGCTATTATTTTCAGCTAAAGCCATTTAGTACTTCATTTAAAAAAAAATCTTTCAGATTTCCTATGATAAAATGGTGCTAAAACAGAATCATTTTCAAGTACTTGCCAACAGCTCATTTCTATTTTAGTTGTATAAAAATATCTATTTATATATAATTTTTACAAGTTCCATGAATGTGAAGTCTTACTTGCTAATAAGCCTGAATAAAATATTTCTTTCCAACAGTATATTTTGAAATGCTTTATGGAGTTGCTACTTCAACTTCGGTTGTACATTTTTTAAGTCAAGAAAATAATTCAGCTAAAGTCTATTACTGCACAATTATCTTATTTGTTACACTAGCTTTGAAGCTACCAAAATTTCCTTGAATTATAGCCTCAGAATTTAACCAAGGTCTCCCACCCTAACCATCCGTGGCTGAAATCATCCTTAATAATTTTCTCTGACTTGATACATAAACAGCAATATATTGACTTTATATTCCATCTGGATATGGCTAATAAATTTGGGTTACTCAGCTTTAAAATTGTTTGGGGAACATAAAACTCATTTAACTCATCAATTATGTGGTTGTAATCACTGTCATTTGGCTTTTTGGAGTATAAATAACTTGCTGCAGTTAAGCTACTGAGCTTTTGTTTTATCAATTTTATCAGCTGAGGGATTATTTCAGAAACATGCAATTGTAGAGTAAAAAAAAAAAATCTGTATCTATTTTTCTCAAAATATATGCACTCTGTAATATAAATGTCTTTGTAAAAAGGATTCTATAAAATATACAAATATTTACTGTGGCTTAAATTACTAAAAGTGATATGTAGTAATGACTTTTCTCCTATAAAAATTGATATTTTTAAACAGGTGCCAATCCTTAGTGTTAGAAGGACAAAGAAGTTGCCTAATATAAAGTTATTTTCAAAGAAATTAATTTAAAAAATCAACATGTGACTCATCTTGTTATTCATATATATGTAGAGAAAATGAAATTCTATTTAAACTTACCATTGAAACCTTATTATACTTTTTATTAGTTCTAAAAAAGGTAAAATCTGTGTAGTTAATTTTTTTTAACATCCTTATTGGAGTATAATTGCTTTACAATGGTGTGTTAGTTTCTGCCGTATAACAGGGTGAATCAGCTATACGTATACATATATCCCCATATCTCCTCCCTCTTGCATCTCCCTCCCACCCTCCCTATCACACCACTCTAGGTAGACACAAAGCACCGAGCTGACCTCCCTGTGCTATGTGGCTGCTTCCCACTAGTTATCTATTTTACATTTGGTAGTGTATATATGTCCATGCCACTCTCTCACTTCGTCCCAGCTTACCCTTCCCCCTCCCTGTATCCTCAAGTCCATTCTCTATGTCTGCGTCTTTATTCCTGTCCTGCCCTTAGGTTCTTCAGAACCTTTTTTTTTTTTTTTAGATTCCATATATATGTGTTAGCCTACGGTATTTGTTTTTCTCTTTCTGACTTACTTCACTCTGTATGACAGTCTCTAGGTCCATCCACCTCACTACAAATAACTCAATTTCATTTCTTTTTATGGCTGAGTAATATTCCATTGTATATATGTACCACATCTTCTTCATCCATTCATCTGTTAATGGATACTTAGGTTGCTTCTATGTCCTGGCTATTATAAATAGTGCTGCAATGAACATTGTGGCACATGACTCTTTTTGAATTATGGTTTTCTCAGGGTATATGCCCAGTAGTGGGATTGCTGGGTCATATGGTAGTTCTATTTTTAGTTTTTTTGAGGAGCCTTCATACTGTTCTCCATAATGGCTGTATCAATTTACATTCCCACCAACAATGCAAGAGGGTTGGTTCCCTTTTCTCCACTGGGTAGTTAATTTTGAACAAAAAGGCAATACTTGTTTCATTTCTCTTTAATGTTTTTACATTTTAATATGAAAACACCTTTCATAATGTATACAATTTCTCTAACTTTCAAATTTTAATAGTATTCTCCATACCATTTTAATTATTTATCTCAACGAAAGCAAAATGTTTTGCAAAATTTGTTTCCTTTTGTGTAATACTATTTGAAAGTAAACAAAATGTTTCATTATAGGATCTTACAGCTCCTGAAACCCATTTTTCCATTATTTGAAATAATACCCTTCTGGGGAAAAAAAGGTAGTCTATTCATATATATGTAATGGGTGTGTATCTTAGTGTACAGAGATCAAATTACAGTCACTGGGTTTATATATCTAAAAAGCACTACCCCTTCACAGTTGCATGATTAGTTAATTAATATCTGCTCATACTGGAAAAATGGAAAAGGGATTCTCAGATATTATTCTTCCACCCACCCTATTTTTACCAGACATGCACAGAGGCACACAGACATACATACACAAGCACAGGCACACTTTTACTATTCTCAGTAATGAGCACTCATTGCATACATGTTATATACCAGGCATTCTTCATTTGTGAACTTTCATTTTCAACACAATATTTACAGATAGAGAAACAAGCAGAGAGGTTAAGGAGCCTCTCCATTCATCCCCTCGCAAGAGATGTTGCAGGGATTTGAACCCACAGTCTGGTTTCAGAGTCCAGGCTCCTAACCATGACGCTCCTTGACAAAAGATTTTTGAAAGTTATACTTGTCAACTTTTCATTAAAATATGCCTTTCCCCTGAAAGCTCTTGTTCAAAATCAATATATCTCTTATGTTTAAAGCTCAGTAAAAACAGCCATATATTTAAATCAGTGAAATGACTATGTCATACATTAAAATGATTGATAAAATGATAAAATTTGCTATTCAGTATCAAAATTGAAAGCTGCATTATTCCTTAAATTCTTGCATGCTCCCCCTTCCTTTAGTAATAAGCTTCCCTGAACTCAAAGAAGGAGGGAAAAAAAGGAAGACAAAATAAACTTTCAAATTTCATAGTACAAAAAGCAACTCAAAGTTTTCATAGCCAATTCAATGATGGGATGGAAATACACTCTTTCATTTCTTACATGCAGATTGCAATATATTCTTCTACTTCATGTAAACCTGTTCTAGATATGGTTCAAACTTTTGCAAATAAATTACCCATTTCACTTAAATCTGTTTTTATTATATGAAATATGGGGCTAGATAATAACATACTTTGGTAGGAACAAAAGACTAAAATTTACTAAAATGGCATAGACATTTGTAGAATATAAAAATGATATGTTGGGCTAAATTTCAGGTAAATTTTATATTGAACTATGAGATTCTGTATGTTTATTGATCCTTTACATTCAACTGGGTATTTGTCCATTCTCTTCTAAGTTTTAATGGTCATTATCTTTTCATTTATTCTTTCTTTCTAGTAAAGGACATGTACAGTATTTACTATATTTATTTTAGCTTAAAATTTATCAGAAAGGTAATGGAGGCAACACACGTTCTGAGCTGAGTACACATGACAGACCTCAGATAAATGTTTTAGATTCCAAATAAGAAAAACTTAATATAAATCAAAAGTTCATACTCAAGCTTGAACTAATTGTGAATTTACAAAAATACTGCTTCCTTTCCTCTTTTTACATTGTTTGTCATCATTATCACTATAAGTTACTGCTTGAGAAAAATGAACAATTTTTGGGTTTGTGTATGCCTAAGTAAAACTGCTTTTTGAATATTGATTGCTGTAATATTATCACCATTTTAATATTGCAAAAGTAACATGAAATAAATATTATGACAAGTAAAGAAAAATATAACAACTTTAAAAATGTGTTTTCTATTTTTGTTATTAAGTTGATATGAGAGAAGCTTATCTGAAATAAAGATAAGGATACAGCCAAGAGACAGTTGTCTGTCTGTGGTTTGCTGACTCCTTTACCTAAATATATACCAAAAAACTCAGCACATCTCCTCTGCAAATGTCAAATTAAATATTAACGATGTAAATCCTGAACTAATACAGGTGGTATCTGAATTTCAAGCTGGAAGCTCTTTTGGATATATATTTAGATGTGCAGGGTTCTTTCAAATATGCTTTGATGCTGTAAAAGTCAGCAACACTTTTAGCAGAAGTTCTGACAGAACCATTAATAGGACATGGGCCTTCAGCTTGCCAGCCAACATATTGTTCACAAAATAATTTTTATTTTATTTAAAGACATTATATCATAGAGATATAGAAAGGCTAAATAGGCACAGTAAAGATTCATGGTTGTTTCTATTCTTAGCTTTCAGAAGGTTTATAGTTCAGAGTGTTCAAGAGGTAATGAATTTTTATGCATTTTTAACCATTTTACTATAACAAGTGTACGCCAATTTCTACGAAACTGAAATGCCACTACTCCTTTTTACCTAGAGCTGCCGTGTTAATATGCATTGTGATATAAATGAAAAGATTTACATTAAATCAGTGAATAGTCCAGTGGTTATCTGAAAAATTTGGATATACTTAACAAGGATAAGATATATTGTATGATATAATTTTAATTCTTCTCTTATTCAATATCTCTGTTACAAAATTTAGTTTTATTGATGGGTGAAGTATTTTAAAGTTGGAAGAACACTGTCGCTTGCTTTATTTTCCCCCTTCCTTCCTAAGTCCTTATTTCCTTCTGTCTTCCCTCCTTCCTTCCTTTTTGATTCTCTCTCTCTTTTTTCTTTTTCTGACATGAGCAAATGATGTAGTTTGTGGGCATTTGAGCATCTATAATTCAATCAAGTAACTGGTTTTCAACTGAGGAGAAACAGAAAATCAGAACTATCTGTGGATATTTCCCAAAATAAATACATATACTCTGCAACCCCAGGGATTATGATAGTCTCACATATTGCTATCTGGGAATGAGGAACATGTATATTTTGAAAAAAATTCCTGGGTGATTGTGCTATTATTCTCTACATACTCCACATATCCGATTGGGAACCAGTAGTTCAATAACTTTAGGATATCATAAAGATTCTCTGCATATGTGACGAAGATAATTGCATACAACTATACAGAAATTTGAAGGTTTTCAAACATTTCAGGGACAACTTCAATGATGTTTTCCAAAAAAGATTTGAAGATTAGATAGAAATACAGAACAACCTCTTTATAGTTGAATATAAATTCTTGAATATTCTCTATAAACATAATAAATAGTAATTCAAATCTCACACATTCTATGAGTTTATATGTGCAGATAAAGAATTGTGTTAGTATGACCCAAATTTTGGCTTAGATGTGTAATAAAATTGAGCGAGTTTTGGGTATGATGTTAGCTATATTCTAGTACTGCTTAGCTTAGAATTTATCTCAATATATTTTTAAATTTCAGAATACCTATATATTTATATTTTTCAATATAAATTAATAATTAGCGTTGTTGTGTCTATCAGCCTCTTGTGAGATTATTAGTGGGAGTTAGCATTCTAAAGTCAGATTACCTCTGGGTCAAGTAAGAAAATTATGTTTTATTATTTAATAACTGAGAACAAATTCTGGTTATGGTGATTTCAAGACATTTCATGCCTTGCCTGAAACAGCTGACACTCTTGATCCTAATCCCTTTACTATCACATAAACCTCATATTAAATATTAACAAGGGCTATAATACAGGGAACAAATAGCTGGGACATTTAGAAAATAGCAATTCAGAGAAACCTTATAATGTTTAGGAAGATTACAAAGCTTAAAAAATAAAAGTATCAGTTTTTAGACAATATGTCCACATGATGTTACCTAGAAAATAAGTGCAAAGATATTCATCTTATTCCTAGGAAAGTCAGAAATTTAAGATAAAAGAAGAACACAATATGTTAGAAAACTGAATCAAGCTATCTATAAAACCAACTGAACATAGTACTTATTGATATTATTATTAATGTTTATAATTTAGCCAAGAAAGTTATAGTTTTCTAGAAGTTACCTTTTGAGGAGTCTAGAGGATGGTCATGGGTGTAGTCAGTGAAACTAAGGCTACATATCAGGCTATGACTTCAGCAGATGCGTCAGCAAGTTGAAGGCCACACCTTGTGCCAATGTCATGGAAATTTCTCTTTTGCTCCTTCTTCTTTACTTTGAGCCATGCCTAAAAAGAACATGCATTGATATGACCTAATTAATCTGCATAATTCTAATTTTTATCTTCAAAGATCAAATCACCCAACAAGCCTTTATCATAATCCACAATCTACCCTATGAAATGAACATATGGGATTTCAGTATTCTAAGGGTTATAATTGAGCCCTGAGAAACAATGATCATGAAGATAGTGAAAGATCATTTTCTGTAAAAATGTCCCAAGAGGAGTGCTAGTTAATGTCAGTATTACTGCACAATCTCACTGTAAATTACTCACAAAAAATAATCGAATAAAACCACAGGAAAACACAGAGGCATGGCAAATGCTAAAGGGAAAGAAGTGTGTAGTTTGATTAAAGAAAAAGTTTGACCAATGAAGATTAGAAACAACCTTCCCTGGGACAGTAAAAGGTTGCAGCTGCAGGTACCTGGTAGAAATTGGAAAACAGATAAAATGATGATTACCAAGTTAAAAAAAATAACACCATTTCTTTTCATTTTTGTGAAATTAGTGAGAGTTTCATAGTATCTGGATTGTGAGTTCTAGCACTGCAGATTGGCTTAAAACTGTAGCATGGTGAATCCCAGCAGTATAGGAAGGAGGACAATTACGGACACTGCAATCAATGAGTTATCTCAGAAAGGAACAAAGTCAATGAATACTAAATAGGAAGACTACCCTATCTCTACTTATTGTAGGCCTGAAGGCAAACATCTATAAAAATCAAGAATTTGTTTGCAGAGTGAGAACAGATTTTCCGGACTCATACAACACCAAGTGAATTAAAGATATTTTGGTGTTAATTATAACTATTAATATAATTCTGCTGCAAAAGTTCCAATTCCTTATTTTAGTTATTTCCAAGAGTGCAAGGAAAAGGAGACATGTTGATGAAACTAATCACCTGGTAAAAATTATTTTAAAAAATTATACTGGGAAGATGGTGGAAGAGTAAGACGCGGAGATCACCCTCCTCCCCACAGATACACCAGAAATACATCTACACGTGGAACAACTCCTACAGAACACCTACTGAACGCTGGCAGAAGACCTCAGACCTCCCAAAAGGCAAGAAACTCCCCAGGTACCTGGGTAGGGCAAAAGAAAAAAGAATAAACAGAGACAAAAGGATAGGGGCGGGACCTGCACCAGTGGGAGGAAGCTGTGAAGGAGAAAAGGTTTCCACACACTAGGAGCCCCTTCGCGGGCGGAGACTGCAAGTGGTGGAGGGGGAAAGCTGAGGAGAACACAGCAACAGGGATGCGGAGGGGAAAGCGGAGAGATTCCCGCACAGAGGATCGGTGCCTACCAGCACTCACCAGCCCGAGAGGCTTGTCTACTCACCCGCCGGGGCGGGCGGGGCTGGGAGCTGAGGCTCGAGCTTCGGTCGGATGCCAGGAGAGGACTGGGGTTGGCGGCGTGAACACAGCCTGAAGGGGGTTAGTGCGCCACGGCTAGCCTGGAGGGAGTCCGGGGAAAAGTGTGGACCTGCCAAAGAGGCAAGAGACATTTTCTTACCTCTTTGTTTCCTGGTGCGCAGGGAGAGGAGATTAAGAGCGCTGCTTAAAGGAGCTCCAGAGACGGGCGTGAGCCGCGGCTAAAAGCGCGGACCCCAGAGACGGGCATGAGACGCTAAGGCTGCCGCTGCCGTCACCAAGAAGCCTGTGTGCGAGCACAGGTCACTCTCCACACCTCCCTTCCGGGGAGCCTGTGCAGCCCGCCACTGTCCCGGGATCCAGGGTCAACTCCCCCGGGAGAACACACGGTGCGCCTCAGGCTGGTGCAACGTCACGCCGGCCTCTGCCGCCGAAATTTCGCCCCGCACTACGTGCCCCTCCCTCCCCCCCGGCCTGAGTGAGCCAGAGCCCCGCATCAGCGGCTCCTTTAGCCCCGTCCTGTCTGAGCGAAGAACAGACGCCCTCTGTTGACCTACACGCAAAGGCGGGGCCAAATCCAAAGCTGAGCCCCAGGAGCTGTGAGAACAAAGAAGAGAAAGGGAAAATCTCTCCCAGCAGCCTCAGGAGCAGCGGATTAAAGCTACACAATTAACTTGATCTACTCTGCATCTGTGGAATACATGAATAGACAATGAATCATCCCAAATTAACGAGGTGGATTTTGAGAGCAAGATTTATGATTTTTTTCCCCTTTTCCTCTTTTTGTAAGTGTGTATGTGTATCCTTCTGAGTGAGATTTTGTCTCTATAGCTTTGCTTCCACCATTTGTCCTAGGGTTCTATGCGTCCGTTTTTTTTTTTTTCTTTTTTTTTCTCTTAATGATTATATTTTTATTTTAATAACTTCATTATATTTTATCTTCCTTTATTTTATTTTACTTTATCTTCTTTCTTTTTTTCCTTCAATCCCTCCTTTCTTCCTTTCTTCCTTCCTCCCTCCATCCCTTCTTTCTTTCTTTCTTTCTACTTCTACTAATTCTTTCTTTCTACTTTTTCTCCCTTTTATTCTGAGCCGTGTGGATGTAAGGCTCTTGGTGCTGCAGCCAGGAGTCAGTGCTGTGCCTCTGAGGTGGGAGAGCCAACTTCAGGACACTGGTCCACAAGAGACCTCCCAGCTCCACATAATATCAAATGGCGAAAATCTCCCAGAGATCTCCATCTCAACAGCAGCACCCAGCTTCACTCAACGACCAGCAAGCTACAGGGCTGGGTACCCTATGCCAAACAACTAGGAAGACAGGAACACAACCCCACCCATTAGCAGAGAGGCTGCATAAAATCATAATAAGTCCACAGACACCCCAAAACACACCACCAGACGTGCACCTGCCATCCAGAAAGACAAGATCCAGCCTCATCCACCGGAACACAGGCACTAGTGTCCCCTCCACCAGGAAGCCTATACAACCCACTGAACCAACCTTAGCCACTGGGGGCAGACACCAAAAACAACGGGAACTACGAACCTGCAGCCTGCAAAAAGGAGACCCCAAACACAGTAAGATAAGCAAAATGAGAAGACAGAAAAACACACAGCAGATGAAGGAGCAAGATAAAAACCCACCAGACCTAACAAATGAAGAGGAAATAGGCAGTCTACCTGAAAAAGAATTCAGAATAATGATAGTAAAGATGATCCAAAATCTTGAAAATAGAATAGACAAAATGCAAGAAACATTTAACAAGGACCTAGAAGAACTAAAGATGAAACAAACAATGATGAACAACACAATTAATGAAATTAAAAATACTCTGGATGGGATCAGTAGCAGAATAACTGAGGCAGAAGAACGGATAAGTGACCTGGAAGATAAAATAGTGGAAATAACTACTGCAGAGCAGAATAAAGAAAAAAGAATAAAAGAACTGAGGACAGTCTCAGAGACCTCTGGGAAAACATTAAATGCACCAACATTCGAATTATAGGGGTTCCAGAAGAAGAAGAGAAAAAGAAAGGGACTGAGAAAATATTTGAAGAGATTATAGTTGAAAACTTCCCTAATATGGGAAAGGAAATATTTAATCAAGTCCAGGAAGCACAGAGGGTCACATACAGGATAAATCCAAGGAGAAATACACCAAGACACATATTAATCAAACTGTAAAAATTAAATACAAAGAAAACATATTAAAAGCAGCAAGGGAAAAACAACAAATAACACACAAGGGAATCCCCATAAGGTTAACAGCTGATCTTTCAGCAGAAACTCTGCAAGCCAGAAGGGACTGGCAGGACATGTTTAAAGTGATGAAGGAGAAAAACCTGCAACCAAGATTACTCTACCCAGCAAGGATCTCATTCAGATTTGAGGGAGAAATTAAAACCTTTACAGACAAGCAAAAGCTGAGAGAGTTCAGCACCACCAAACCAGCTTTACAACAACTGCTAAAGGAACTTCTCTAGGCAAGAAACACAAGAGAAGGAAAAGACCTACAATAACGAACCCAAAACAATTAAGGAAATGGGAATAGGAACATACATAGCGATAATTACCTTAAATGTAAATGGACTAAATGCTCCCACCAAAAGACACAGATTGGCTGAATGGATACAAAAACAAGACCCATATATTTGCTGTCTACAAGAGACCCACTTCAGACCTAGAGACACATACAGACTGAAAGTAAGGGGATGAAAAAAGATATTTCATGCAAATGGAAACCAAAAGAAAGCTGGAGTAGCAATTCTCATATTAGACGAAATAGACTTTTAAATAAAGACTATGAGAGAAGGACAGTACATAATGATCAAGGGATTGATCCAAGAAAAAGATATAACAATTGTAAATATTTATGCACCCAACATAGGAGCACCTCAATACATAAGGCAAATACTAACAGCCATAAAAGGGGAAATCGACAGTAACACACTCATAGCAGGGGACTTTAACACCCCACTTTCACCAATGGACAGATCATCCAAAATGAAAACAAATAAGGAAACACAAGCTTTAAATGATACATTAAACAAGATGGACTTAATTGATATTTATAGGACATTCCATCCAAAAACAACAGAAGACACATTTTTCTCAAGTGCTCATGGAACATTCTCCAGAATAGATCATATCTTGGGTCACAAATCAACCCTTGGTAAATTTAAGAAAATTGAAATTGCATCAAGTATCTTTTCCAACCACAACGCTATGAGACTAGATATCAATTACAGGAAAAGATCTGTAAAAAATACAAACACATGGAGGCTAAACAATACACTACTTAATAACGAAGTGATCACTGAAGAAATCAAAGAGGAAAACAAAAATACCTAGAAACAAATGACAATGGAGACACGACGACCCAAAACCTATGGCATGCAGCAAAAGCAGTTCTAAGAGGGAAGTTTATAGCAATAAAATACTACCTTAGGAAACAGGAAACATCTCGAATAAACAACCTAACCTTGAACCTAAAGCAACTAAAGAAAGAAGAACAAAAAAACCCCAAAGTTAGCAAAGGAAAGAAATCATAAAAATCAGATCAGAAATAAATGAAAAAGAAAAGAAGGAAATGATAGCAAAGATCAATAAAACTAAAAGCTGGTTCTTTGAGAAGAGAAACAAAATTGGTAAACCATTAACCAGACTCATCAAGAAAAAAAGGGAGAAGACTCAAATCAATAGAATTAGAAATGAAAAAGGAGAAGTAACAACTGACACTGCGGAAATACAACAGATCATGAGAGTTTACTACAAGCAACTCTATGCCAATAAAATGGACAATCTGGAAGAAATGGACAATTTCTTAGAAATGCACAACCTGCCAAGACTGAATCAGGAATAAATAGAAAATATGAACAGACCAATCACAAGCACTGAAATTGAAACTGTGATTAAAAATCTTCCAACAAACAAAAGCCCAGGACCAGATGGCTTCACAGGCGAATTCTATCAAACTTTAGAGAAGAGCTAACACCTATCCTTCCCAAACACTTCCAAAATATAGCAGAGGGAGGAACACTCCCAAACTCATTCTACGAGGCCACCATCACCCTGATACCAAAACCACACAAGGATGTCACAAAGAAAGAAAACTACAGGCCAATATCACTGATGAACATAGATGCAAAAATCCTCAACAAAATACTAGCAAACAGAATTCAACAGCATATTTAACGGATCATACACCATGATCAAGTGGGGTTTATTCCAGGAATGCAAGGATTCCTCAATATGTGCAAATCAATCAACGTGATACACCATATTAACAAATTGAAGGAGAAAAACCATATGATCATCTCAATACATGCAGAGAAAGCTTTAGACAAAATTCAACACCCATTTATGATAAAAACCCTGCAGAAAGTAGGCATAGAGAGAACTTTCCTCAACATAATAAAGGTCTTACATAACAAACCCACAGCCAACATCGTCCTCAATGGTGAAAAACTGAAATCATTTCCACTAAGATCAGGAAAAAGACAAGGTTGCCCACTCTCACCACTCTTATTCAACACAGTTTTGGAAGTTTTACCCACAGCAGTCAGAGAAGAAAAGGAAATGAATCCAAATCAGAAAAGAAGAAGTAAAGTTGCCACTGTTTTCAGATGACATGATACTCTACATAGAGAATCCTAAAGATGCTACCAGAAAACTACTAGAGCTAATCAATGAATTTGGTAAAGTGGCAGGATACAAAATTAATGCACAGAAATCTCTGGCATGCCTATACACTAGTGATGAAAAATCTGAAAGTGAAATTATGGAAACACTCCCATTTACCATTGCAATAAAAAGAATAAAATATATAGGAATAAACCTACCTAAGGAGACAAAAGACCTGTATGCAGAAAATTATAAGACACTGATGAAAGAAATTAAAGATGATACAAATAGATGGAGAGATATACCATGTTACTGGATTGGAAGAATCAATATTGTGAAAATGACTCTACTACCCAAAGCAATCTACAGATTCAATGCAATCCCTATCAAACTACCACTGGCATTTTTCACAGAACTAGAACAAAAAATTTCACAATTTGTATGGACACACAAAAGACTCCGAATAGCCAAAGCAATCTTGAGAAACGGAGCTGGAGGAATCAGGCTCCCTGACTTCAGAGTATACTACAAAGCTACAGTAATCAAAACAGTATGGTACTGGAACAAAAACAGAAAGATAGATCAATGGAACAGGATAGAAAGCCCAGAGATAAACCCACACACATATGGTCACCTTATCTTTGATAAAGGAGGCAGGAATGTACAGTGGAGAAAGGACAGCCTCTTCAATAAGTGGTGCTGTGAAAACTGGACAGGTACATGTAAAAGTATGAGATTAGATCACTCCCTAATAACATACACAAAAATAAGCCCAAAATGGATTAAAGACCTAAATGTAAGGCCAGAAACTATCAAACTCTTAGAGGAAAACATAGGCAGAACACTCTATGACATAAATCACAGCCAGATCCTTTTTGACCCACCTCTTAGAGAAGTGGGAATAAAAAAAAATAAAATGGGACCTAATGAAACTTCAAAGCTTTTGCACAGCAAAGGAAACCATGAACAAGACCAAAAGACAATCCTCAGAATGGGAGAAAATATTTGCAAATGAAGCAACTGACAAAGGATTAATCTCCAAAATTTATAAGCAGCTCATGCAGCTCAATATCAAAAAAACAAACAACCCAATCCAAAAATGGGCAGAAGACTTAAATAGACATTTCTCCAAAGAAGATATACAGAGTGCCAACAACCACATGAAAGAATGCTCAACATCATTAATTTTTAGAGAAATACAAATCAAACCTACAATGAGATATCATCTCACACCAGTCAGAATGGCCATCATCAAAAAATCTAGAAACCATAAATGCTGGAGAGGCTGTGGAGAAAAGGGAACCCTCTTGCACTGTTGGTGGGAATGTAAATTGATACAGCTACTGTGGAGAACAGTATGGAGGTTCCTTAAAAAACTACAAACAGAACTACCATATGACCCAGCAATCCCACTACTGGGCATATACCCTGAGAAAACCATAATTCAAAAAGATTCATGTACCAAAATGTTCAATGCAGCTCTATTTACAATAGCCCAGAGACGGAAACAACCTAAGTGTCCATCATCAGATGAATGGATAAAGAAGATGTGGCACATATATACAATGGAATATTACTCAGCCATAAAAAGAAACGAAATTGAGCTCTTTGTAATGAGGTGGATAGACCTAGAGTCTGTCATACAGAGTGAAGTAAGTCAGAAAGAGAAAAACAAATACCGTATGCTAACACATATATATGAAATTTAATTAAAAAAAAACGTCATGAAGAACCTAAGGGTAAGACAGGAATAAAGACACAGACCTACTAGAGAATGGACTTGAGGATATGGGGAGGGGGAATGGTTAGCTGTGACAAAGTGAGAGAGAGGCATGGACATATATACACTACCAAACGTAAGGTAGATAGCTAGTGGGAAGCAGGCACATAGCACAGGGAGATCAGCTCGGTGCTTTGTGACTGCCTGGAGGGGTGGGATAGGGAGTGTGGGAGGGAGGGAGGCGCAAGAGGGAAGAGATATGGGAACATATGTATATGTATAACTGATTCACTTTGTTATAAAGCAGAAACTGACACACGATTGTAAAGCAATTATACTCCAATAAAGATGTAAAAAAAATTATACTGAAAATTGTGCTTAATTAATAGGAATCAATAATGCGATTTGATGGCTAAAAAGGCTAACGTAATCTCAGGCTGAATTAATTGAACCAGAGCATCAAATCACAGGAAATAATAATTTTCCTGTACTTGAGTTCACTAAAAATTAGTTTTAAATATATGTATCTCTGAGACTTACACTTTGGGTGAAAAAAATTCTAGATTGTGTCAGAAAAGAGGGCATTAGAAATCATAAAATAAGCGAAACAGTTTCCTCCTAGTGATTGCGTGTCTGGAGATACTTTGCCTGTCTGTCTGAAGCGCTTTTTCTCCAGATTTTCTCATGATGGCTCTTTCTTATCATTTAGGTTTCAGCTGAAATATCACCTGCTAAAAGGTGTTTTGATCATTCACTAAATCATTTCATTAGTATTTTCCTTCCCAGGACACCATCTTCTCATCATCTTGTTTATTTATGTTCATAGCAATAAACGTTATTTTATTTTTACACATCTATATATTCTTCATACAGATAATAAGATTTATGGGAGGGTAAATTTTCTTTGCCTAGCTTACTCCTATATCTCCTGCCAAGCACTGCACTTGGCACATAGTAAACCATTGATATATATGAGTGAAAAATGTTTTAATAGATTGATGATATTTGGACTAGAGAAGTTTAAAGGAAAATATAATAGCTTAATTGAAATTGTCTTTATTGGTTCAGAATACAGAGTGAGAAATAATAGTGTGAATTTGAAAGGGGATACATTTCATTTCAATGCAAGAAACAGCTTTACAACTAAAATATCCTTCAATAGAAAGAGTTATCTTGTCAATAAGGAAGTATGCCAAAAAATTTAAGTAGAAACTACACATTCATTTGTTAATTGAACTGTATAAGAGTGACAGTGGCCTAAATAACGTTTAAGAACATCCAAACTCTTAGACTTTATTGTGGTGTAATCCATAATTTGTTACACATCTTATTTCAAAAAGAAATTGTTAAAAAGTATAAAAAAGAGAATTTATTGGCTCATATACCTAAAAATTCCTGAGGTGGACTTAGTTCTTTTTTTTTTTTTTTTTTTTTTTTTTTGCGGTACGCGGGCCTCTCACTGCTGTGGCCTCTCCCGTTGTGGAGCACAGGCTCCGGACGCGTAGGCTCAGTGGCCATGGCTCACGGGCCTAGCCGCTCCACGGCATGTGGGATTTTCCCGGACCGGGGCACGAACACGTGTCCCCTGCATCGGCAGGCGGACTCTCAACCACTGCGCCACCAGGGAAGCCCAGACTTAGCTCTTATCAGCTGAATTCAGCAACTCACTTTCTCTCCCCATCACCCACTTGATATTCTCTTTTGCTGGCTTCAATACGTATAACTGAATCACTTTGCTGTACACCTGAAACTAACACAACATTGTTAATCAACTATACTCCAGTATAAAATAAAAAGTAAAAAAAAAAAAAAAAAAATTACTAAATTATATCCTGCCTGCTTAACCATCGCAGAGAAAGTGAATTTGCCTTTCACAACAGTTCTAGCAATTCCTGATCATTGACTTTCATTGGTTCAGCCTGAGTTGGATCAAGTTTTCTGGGAAGACCCAAGCCTGAGGCAATCCCCGATCTTCCCCAAACTAATAGCAAGAACCGATAACTGGGTGGTGGGGACATGGCTCTCAAAGAGAAAAAAAAAGCTCTGTTACTAGAAAAAGGGGAGATCGATGTCTGGCCAGTAATACAATTGCTATTCACTGCAGGACTTCTTCCTGCATTTGGGAAATTGGTAAATAAATCTGAGGTTACCTTCATGGCTTCACAACCATAATTTTGAAATTCTGTTCTCCATCTCCTTAATTTTAAATTAGTTCCTCATTTTACTATTTCCTGATACAATCTTTGTTCCCTTATATATTGGTTCATTTTCATTGCCCATTTGTGGTTCCATCACATCCTTCTTGATGCACAGTGATCATAACCACATAGCCATTTGTATAAAACTAGAGGATAACATTCTGTTGAGTTTCTAATACCTTTCTGAGAAATCATTTCATTAGTCTTTAAGACTGAGGCTAAATTTTAGATCCATAACACAATCAAAAATATTTTTCAGACTTTTTCTGATATTATTATATAGAGCTCAGTACTCAATTCATTTTACAAGTGTTTATTTAAAAATACTTTATATTAGAATTGCTCTTGTGTAAAATATTTTGGTATATACCCTCCAAAATCTCTCTCTCTAGAGATACACAGATAGATATCCAGATTTAATCTATATAAAACTAGTCACCATAATGACTGATTTCTGAGATGTTACATTAAAACACCTCAAGTTATAAGGACAACTCTTAAAGTCCTGAGGAATTTTGTAGCTCTCTACTGTAGGTGTCTTTAAAATACACAAAACATATTCCACAGAAAATTTATCTTTAGGCATCACCTTCTCTCACTGAGGATTTCCAGCAAAACTGTGGAACAAGGACAAAAAACCCTCTACTAGTCCCTCTCTATCCCACAATCTCTCAGCACACAGCCTGCTTTCCTCTCTCTCTGCCCCTCACTTTGCCCTGCAACTCCATGAAGCTGCTATAACCTGATGGAATACAGTCTTTGTTTCTGTCTGATACTCTTTGAGAATCAGCAACTTGGTTATAATGATAAAATAATTATTTACGGGCTTCCCTCGTGGCGCAGTGGTTGAGAGTCCGCCTGCCGATGCAAGGGAAACGGGTTTGTGCCCCGGTCCGGGAAGATCCCACATGCCGCGGAGCGGCTGGGCCCGTGGGCCATGGCCACTGAGCCTGCGCGTCTGGAGCCTGTGCTCCGTAACGGGAGAGGCCACAGCAGTGAGAGGCCCGCGTACCGCAAAAAAAAAAAAAAAAAAGAAAAAAAAGAAAATTATTTACCTTGTTCTTTAATCACCAGATTTCTGAAGATTTTGGGTTACTCTCAAACTTGGGTGTTTCATAATATATGTTCTCCTTCAGAAAATGTATTAAACGTCAAGTGAGATGATTAGGAGCACCAATCACTAAGGAATCACCTTGAACAAATCTGCCAGCTTATCTTTATGAGCAGTATCCTGTTTCCAAACAGACAACATAAAATAAAAGTTAAGACTCTGGAGTCAGACTTTAGGAATGCACAAATGTTGTCCACTTAAACACTTCAAATGCCTTATCTATAACACGAAAATGACATTAATTTATCTCATAGAACTGTTGGGAGCAAATGATGTAACACATAACACTTAATAGTACTGGTTTTTACTATTTCTTATCTGGAGTCAAAAATGATGATTACTCAGTTATCTTGTGAACACCTATGACAATGTTTTTGAAAGGATGCTATCACATTCCAGGGGGTCAGCGATGATTTTGTTCCTTTGACCTTCTATTATGCTCTCAAAACACGTTATTTAGTTCTTATTTCATTACTTTTCATATTTTATTTTAATTATTTATGTGATGAACTCACTTCCAAAACAGAAACGCACCCACAGACATAGAAAATAAACTTATGGTTACCAAAGGGGAAGTGGGACACGGATAAATTGGGAGTATAGGATTAACAGATGCATACTACCATATATAAAACAGATAAACAACAGAGATTTACTGTATAGCACAGAGACCTATATTCAATATCTTGTAATAAATTATAAGGGAAAAGAACTGAAAAAGAATATAGGTATATATATATATATATGGTATATATATATATCCCTATCATTTTGCTGTAACCTGAAACTAACACAATATTGTGAAACTAACACTATTGTAAATCAATTATGCTTAAAAAAAAAAGAAAAAATTATTTATGTGGCTGACTTCTCGTTTTGACTAAGTTTGCATTGAGGATTTTTCTCCATGCCTTCATCTCTTTATCACTCCTCTCGAAAATTCTATCCCTTAAAACAAATGCACACATACACAAAAGTGCACACACATGGTCTAAAACATTAAGGAGTTGGTGACTGCTTAGTGAATGTGTACATACAATATTAAGCACAATTTGATAAAGTATCTTGAGTTTGATGGTGGAAAAATCCCCCAACACATTACAAGAGGAAAGTTCGGATGGGGACTCCAACAGAGAACAGCTCAGTGAATTGAGATCACAAAATCAGGAGCTGCTGGGGGAATTATAAATGACCAGCCAAGCGAAAACACATCATGAACGTGATTCAAGAATTAGCTTTAAAGACATGAAAAGCACAGAAACATTTGGCAATGCCAAATAATATCAATAACTGTCAAGTAAAATTTCTGCCCTTTACCTCTTTTCTCACCAATTCCCCTACTCCTTTTCATCTTAGAGCAGCCTACCACAGCCTAGCGAGGGAGAGAGGAAAGTAATAATCTAGGCAGGAAATAGAAACCATGCATTCAGCTCTTTCCTTCTATAAGCTTCCATTCTGGAAGACTCATTCTGCTGGAAGGGACAAGATTTAATTTTGAATGAACTTCTTAGTTTTTAATTATTATGCTGGACTGGTCTTGTTAATTATTAAAATGAGATCCTTCTTCTCGTGTGGGTGAAGACTGAGTGTAACCAAGAGTTAAAGAACCTGTCAAAACTTTCATTTAAGGCAGGATAGTTCTATTCTTACAGAGCAGGTTTAAATGAGTAGAAAAGGAAGGGAAATACATTTGTTTTCTGATTATACTCCAAGGTCCCCACTTGTTCAATTACATATTTCCAGAAACTACTTCAAATTACAAAGCATTACCAAACATATCTTTCAGTTGTTATTTGAATGGAAAATCTAAAACATCAGCCATCTAACAGGAAATTTCTTAGCAGTGTTATCAGAAAAAAAAATATTTGAGTCTACAGAATCAAATTTCTTATGTTGAGGCATCTTTCTAGGAAGGAGATTAGAAATATTCATAATCCATTGAAATGTCAACTATATAAAATTGGACTACTGTAATATAAATGGAAGTATCAGTAATTTGTTTTTAAGTCAGTATCTACCAATCCCCAAGACTGCCTACTTTATTTTTGTATTCCCAGTTAAAAATCAATGCTAGTGAAAAAAATCATTAATGATCGAATGCATGAACGAATAGATAAATGAATGAATAAATGAAAAAAAAAGTACCTGAAACTTGTGAAAGGCACCTGAAAAAACACACTTGGCTGTGCCTACTTTATTATTAAAGTGAAAAAAAGATGTGATCTGAGCTTCCTATGATCTGAACTGAAGGAAGCTATATGGATATAACAAGATGTTATACGTTCAAGTAGATTCAACATTATATTTGAGTCTATTCAGAATATTTAATATTAATTTAATATTTAATTTAATTTAGCTAATTCAACATTGTGAACTTTCTGTCTTATTTCCTGAGAGTAAACTGAATTTGTGTAACTATGAAAACAGGGGAGAGAAACCTTCCATTACTCAAACTCCATGCTGGCTGAGCAGAGAAATAGAAGCTGCAAGAGGGAATTGTAGAGTAGAATTCAGAGCAGAGTCCCTCAAGGGAGAATATGGTTTTTGTAGAGAAGGTCTGATCACTATTTGTATTCATCAGTGACTCCACATGGCTTGCTCCTGGACATGTGGCAGGAAATGTATGCAAGGGACAAAATGTGATGTGGGGAAACAGTTTCAAAAGGTTACTAAAAGGAAACAAATGCAAAACATGGAAGCTGAGATGCCTTTTCCATATTTAACCCTTCTCTTGAACTCAGTATTATAAAATAAGTGAAATGCTTAGGCTTGATGATATCACATGGCATCTCCAGGTGTAAAAATGGAGGAATCCCATTTTCTTATTTGGAAAATTAATGAGCATATTAGAAAATGGGAATATTATTTCCATTTGGAACTAAATGAGGGTGTTTGTGACAAATACAAAGCACTGTAATAACATGCTGTGTCTGCATTCATTTAAGCTGTTATTAATAGAAATATTTTTAAAAGCACTGATTGCATCCTACTATCAGTCCATTTTTCATGCTTCTTGAAGTAGTCCTAAAAGAAGTTGACTAATTTAATTATTTCCCCCCAAAATCCACAGAATGTGATGCACTGAGGTACAATTTAAAATTAGTAAGTATTGATTTCATCCTGATCAGGTACTGTCTATCTGACTACACTATGTAAATTTTAGGTATAAAAGTCTTGAAGGCTGGAGTTAGTTTTTAAATTTGGTGATTTTCCATTTGAAGTAAATACATAAGTAAAGAAAACACAGAAAACATTAACTAACCAAACACTGGGTTTAATAAAAACTGTCCATGGCAAGGAGAGTGGGCATAAGAAAAACAAATGTATGCATCAATGCAGACTCCAGGAAACACATCAGTATTTTCACACAATGGATAGTGTATTGAGTATACACTTGGAGTCCTTGTATTCACTCAGACTTGCCTATTATTAGGTGAGGATGGCAGGTTTGTGACAGGTTCAGCCTATCACAGGACTAAATTTAAATATAAATTTAAATATTTCAATTCTTCTGAGAGATGCAGTGTGGCAGCTGGAGAGCAGAGCCTGAGCAACACCGGTGAGGACGATGCAGAGAATAAAGTGACTCCTGGCAATTAACCACACATGTCAAGGAAGAGTCAAGATGATCTGTTGAATCTGACAAAATAAGGAAATCCTCGTGCCCCTGAAGAACAGGACATCCAGTTCCTCTGGTACTATTGACTGTGTTTGTTCTAGTCAGAGTGCCACTGGGAAGGGATACCAAATGGAAAAATAGGAATTCAATAAATATAAGTTAATTCATGACATTCTACAATACTGTGGATTTTAATGTAATTTTAAAAAAAAAATCAATAAAAAGAGCAGTACACTACACTGAGTTTGATATATAATTACAAAAAATTGTATTTTTGTTCCCTTTGTTTTGGGATTTTTTTTCAGGTGTACATTAACTCTATGACAATTCGAGACACCTGGTGTCTTCTGATTTGTCACCATTTGTGTTTCTTATTCTGTTTAAGTTCATTCCTATGCTCTACTTGTCTCCCACATTGTTAAAAACTTCAGTTATCACTAACTCTTCACCCTTTCCTATCCCTAGCATCTAGTGTGTCACTAATTTTATCAGATTTGCTTCTGAAATATCTAATCCCACTTCATTTCTGATTCCCAGTTTCTATTTATCTAATTTCTCCTCTAAAATACTGAAGTTATTTTCTAATGTAGACCTGATTACAACACACCCCTGAATAAAAGAGCCTTGAATATCAGCACAAAGGAATTGTACTTTGTTAATTAAAAAACATGGTGATAGTTCCTGTTTCGACATGATTATATTATATAAAACTAAAAGCATGTAATTAAAGGAATCTACATTATTACCCAGTGTTTTATTTTTAGTAAAAATAAAACATGTTATAGGAATTCCCTGGCAGTCCAGTGGTTAAGCCTCAGCGCTTTCACTGACGAGGGCCCGGGTTCAATCCCTGGTTGGGGAACTACTTTCTCACAAGTCGAGTGGCTCAGCCAAAAAGAAAAAAAAACAAAAACAAACAAACAAACAAAAAAACATGTCACATATATTTTGGGTATAGGGATTTAAAGGATGTCCTTCAGCATAGTCACTGTCTCTTTTGCATCTTTTTGGTAATGAGGCACCAATTTCTTGCTCAATTAAAGACATAGAAATATCTTGATGGTTCCCTAAAGTCTACATCATTTAAGGCTCTCCCCAGTCTTTCCAAGCCTCCTTCCACTCAGTATTCTGCACATTCTCTTCATCCCTTCTTTTGCCAACATCATTCTCTAGCGCCATCTGATGGCGCGATTTTGCCAGAGAAATTTGTCCATTTCTATTGTTTTTTTCTCCTTTTATATATTGTTTCTTCTGCCTGAAAAGAATTTTCCCTTTCTTTCCTAATTTTTGAATTCCTATTTGTTGTTTAGGGCCATTCAAACTTTTTCCTTCTCTGAGGATGACCACAACCTCACCAGGGGAATGAATCACTCTGTCCTGGGTAAGGTATTACAGCAAAGTGAAAACATATAACTATTAATTATTTTCTAGTTGGTTTTTAATTTCCTTGACTGCCTGATAAATTATGATCTTTCTTAGACTATATCATGGATTACATGTGTTGTATTTTATTCTTTATGTTATTCACTCTCTGAAGTGCAATATCAAGTACTTGGTAAGTCTTCGACAAACATCTATTATTTTTAACGAATGTAAGAGAGAATGTGAATGAGAGATGAGAAGTTTTGTTAGGAAATTATTGCATTTAAATTTTTGTATCTCCTATATATACACTACCAAATGTAAAATCGATAGCTAGTAGGAAGCAGCCGCATAGCACATGGAGATCAGCTCGGTTCTCTGTGACCTCCTAGAGGGGTGGGATAGGGAGGGTGGGAGGGAGACGCAAAAGGGAGGGGATATGGGGATATATGTATATGTATAACTGATTCATTTCGTTATAAAGCAGAAACTAACACACCATTGTAAAGCAATTATACTCCAAAAAAGATGTTAAAAAAATAAAATCCTAATTAAATAATAAACAATTTTTTTTTACCTTTTTAATTATGGTTACCTTCCTCATTTCATACTCCTTCCAGCCATTCCCACACAAGATCATTGACAAACACACAACCCTGAATTACTGAAAAATATCTTCTTTCAAGCAGAGTTTGCAATTGTTTCTATATAGGGAGCCTTTCCCAGGAGGGAGAAACTCTATAATGCAAATTTGGACTTTGACCACTCAATATTCTCCCCAGTCACTCTCTAAATACTTATGCCCTCAGAACTTTTTTGTTAATGGAAGATTAATCTGAAAACAAAAATTGAGGACTATCTAACATTAAAGATAAATAAAAGCTTTAAACATAAATGACTTTCAAGAGGCACTTATACTGTCTCATAGCCTTCCTAAACTTCTGTCCTCCATAGAAAAATGTTCAGTGATGAAATTAGGAAGGAAGAGAATAGGCAGATGGGAGGGTAGTAAGGGGTACATTTTCAATTTGCTTATAGTAATTCTAATTCAGCAGAATATTCATGGCAGACAATAAACACTCAATAGATCCTTAATACAGTCAAGCCTCTATATCCGCAGTTGGTTAACTCTGCAGGTTCCGGATATGGAGGGACAACTGTACTACACCATTATATGCAAGGAACCTGAGCATCCAGGATTTTTTTGTATCCACAGGGGTCTTGGAACCAATCCCCTATGGATACTGAGGTACCACTGTAATGGATTCAGTAAGTATTAGTTGAATATCTATTATTATCAAGACCTTTCGAGGCCTAGGGAATTCCTGTTTTAGTGAAGAAATGCTGTTTGTTGATTCATTTATTCAGCAAATACTTAAGGATCACATAGACTGTGCCAGATACTGGGCAGCATTCTGGATGCAGGGGAGAAGCAGCCAGCTGTGACTCCTGAATTCCACAGACCTTCCAGGTTGGTGTTTAGAAGAATATTTAAATGCTATGGATAAAGATTGAGAAAACATTTAATTCTACCTAAGGGAGAATGAAATAACATGCAGAAATTTGTGGAGCATCTATTGATGGATAAGCCAAGTACTGCACATAGATGTGTCATTTATGCCATCCTGCTTGTTTTATTATAGTGCTATTTGTTTCTGATATGCTTCTGATAATTTTGCATATATTAAAATAGAATATTGTACTATAGTACAATCTGTAATTTTATTTGAGTGTTATTCTGTTATATCTTTCAGCCAATATTTGTTCTAACTTGCTGTCCTTAATTGAGTTTATTATGAAGTATGGTTTACACCACTATAAACACTACCTGCCATTTTTTTTGTCTTGATTAACATCTGTGACTCATATGTCTGACAAAAGAAAAAGCAAGTGATAGCGTTTAACCTGCTGCAAAGAAGTAAAAGATGTAGCACACAGGATATTAAAATGGAAGTCATATAGATGGGAACACCCATCAGAAAGTGACTGAAAAAACAGATGGCAAAGATTATCATACAATCTAGGAGCGGTGGTGGATGGAATTTCATATTATGAAAGATATCAGGAAATTTAGTGCAACTTGGCAATATGGCCAAAGAATTGTATAAAAGGTAGCTGAAAGAAAATACGATTATAACAATCATAAATTTTCTGTGCTCTACACACATGCACTATGCTTCAAACTTATTCCTATGGGGATCATGCCATGAGGGTCCCATAAATGACTAACCTCGTTAATAAGACCATGTCCAACAATGCACCCCCCTCACTCAATGAGTATATGTGAGCACAGTGCTCTATATGTTTCTTATATCAGGACAGGAAAATTCTAAAAATAAGTAAAATTTAAGCTGAACTTGGAAAAATAAATTGTGTTTCAACAGATGGTCAATGAAAAGAAGAGAAAATTAGTCAGAAGTAATGACCTAGATATGTATGCCATATTCTGGAACTTCGAGAATGGTACAAGATGAGGCTATGACCAAGATAAGATTTGAGAATGGGAGAAAAATATAGAAATTTAAAGAAAAAGAGTTGTAGAAATTAGTATTGAATTCAGATGTCATTAAAGTATAGGTAGTTATTTTAAATAGCTTTGATATGAAGTTGAAAATATCATTAATATAATCTAATAAAAAAAGGAAAAAAATGGAAACCATTTACTTTACATGAGCTTACATTTTTTTTTACATTTCCTACTCACTAATTTTACAAGTTGTCTTAATATGCATCTTTCTTATATGTCAATCTCAACTATCTAGAACACAAGCAAGAAACAAGAAGGTAAAATTACTATAAATAACTAAAATTTTCTGGAATTTATTTTATTGACAGTAGACATCCTCTCTTCTATTTAACAGTTTAAATTCTTTTTCTGTGCCAATCCCACTTCTTCAAGAAATCAAAAACAATAACTTTAAAAGTTAGTAGTGGAGATTTCTGCTTCTGGATATGAGGCAGTAGCTTGCAGGTAAATAAGACCAACTAAAATGAAAAAGAAAAATTTCTTTCTAGAATTGCTAGCCAGGATTTGAGGGAACCAAAGAGAGGTGGGCTGAAGTTCTGCAAGCTGCTCTAATCACAGTACATTTGTCAGTTTGGGGGAAGGCAAAAAGGCTATGAGGTCAGACACAGAGCTGTTACTAAGAGGACAGAAAACCAGCAGTGCTTTCAGCAATTTCTTAAGTCTTGGGAGAAAAAGGATAATTTCGAGCTACAGTGGCAGGCAAAACTTGGAAGGCCAAGATCTCAGAAAAATTGAAGCATGGAGATGTAAGGAAAAATCTTGTGATTTTTTTGACTTTGGGGCATCCACTGAATTCTTAAACTACACAGGGAAAGAAGTAGAGAAGCTAAAGACAAGTTGCTCAAAAATATCACATAATTTTTGACAATCTTAAAATGTTGAAGAGATTTAAAAAACTGGAGGACATAGTGAGGAGAGGGGCTCTTGGTAAACACACTGTGAGTAGTTCAGTTCTTGATTGGATTAAGATATTCTGCCCTGCTCTAGTTATCCAGCAGAAGGAAACATGAATCCTCTCTGGAGAAAGATACAATTATTCAGAGTTTCTACACTTATTAATGCAAAGCATCCCATAACCAATAAGAAATACTCAGCACAATAAGAAAAATAAATGAGAGCAAAATGTGACCTGGGGAAGAGTTAAACATTGTATTTACTGAGGACGTACTTTAACGTGTTTAAGTTAAAGAAAATAGGTGATATAATAAAGAATTTCATCAGACAACTGGAATCTATAAAAATAAAATAATCATATAATTTTTATTATTTACAAATTCAACAACAACTTAAGAAACAAATAGGTGAGTCTACTGACTAATGAGATATAGCAAAAGAGAGGTTAGTGATTAGAATTGAAGATATCCTTTCACTCTTCATGCAGTTAGTTAGAATATCTTCAATAGAAGATATTCTAACTAACTGCATGAAGAGTAAAAGGATAGAAAATAGAGAAAAGAGAATAAGAGACATGTGAGGAGAAAGAGAAACGTTATAACATACTTGCAATTTGAGTCCCAATAGGACAGGAGGAAGAGTACAGAACAGAGCAATACTTAATGATGGTCAAGAATTTTCCAAGAGTGACAAAAGACATCAACCCACAGATTCAAGAAATGCTGCAAAACCAGAACAAGATAAATTATAGAGAAAGGAGCACCATGAACTTGTCCTTTGCTAATACCCTCAGGGTTTGTATCTGGGTAAAGTGAGCAAATGTTGGTATTACTGAGAAAGTAGAGATGCCTGAATGGGAAGATGACATGAGGGAAACAGTGTGAGCTTGATTGTAGAAATGATCACAAAGTAAGCAAAGAAAGCAGAGATAAATGCCCTCATGAGACGTCTGCCAGAAGATGTGGAAGAGAAGTCATCCATGACCAAAGGAGATTCCTCTGCTCCAGGAGAGGAAAGAGACTTCCTCAAGAAAGAAGGGGAGGAGGAACTCAAATTTGCAAATTGAACCCTCTTGGTCTTCATTTGGTTTATATAAAAATGAAAGGGTTGGTGGAGGTAATTGTTGATATATGTATATAGCATTTTATGATTGTCAGTGTTTTCATATATTTTGTCTCTCTTATCTTATAATAAGTATGCTTTGATTGAGACAGGACAGATATTTTAAAAATCTCCAGTTCAACCACAGTAAAATTCACTTGAGAAAAGTTGAGTGTATTGTTGCTATAGGATCCTTCTGGCTATAACTGTCTAGAAGTTGACCTCTAAGGGAAGGAGGTATGTTTTAATTAATTAATTAATTTTTATTTATTTTTAATTTTATATACTTTTTATTATTTTTTACTGAAGTAAAGTTGACTTACATATTATATTAGTTTCAGGTGTAAAACATAGTGATTCAATATTTTTATAGATTACACATCATACAAAGTTATTACAATATTATTCACTGTATTCACTGTGCTGTGCATTACATTTCTGTACTTATTTATTTTAAAATTTGTACTTGGTACCTCTTAATCCCCTTCACCTATTTCACTCATACTTCTATTCCCTTCCCTTCTGGCAAAGACTCATTTTTTCTCTGTATCTGTGAGTCTGTTTCTTTTCTATCATATTTGTTTTTTTTCTTTAGATTCTACATATAAGTGAAAACACACAGTATTTGCCTTTCTCTGTCTGACTTATTTCACTTAGTATAATATCATCTAAGTCCATCCATGCTGTCAAAAGTGCAAGATTTCCTTCTTTTTTATGGCTGAGTAATATTCCACTGCGCGCACGTGTGTGTGTGTGTGTGTGTGTGTGTGTGTTGTGTGTGTGACATCGTCTCAATCTATTCTTCTGTCAATGTGCACTTAGGATGTTTCCATGTCTATTTTTTGTTTCACACACACTGTATTTTGTTTTTACAAGAGATAAATAAACTGACACCAAGCATTGTAAATGGATGACCGCAACAAAAGCAAAAATGATTGCAATTACCGAACACAAAACAAACTCATACTATATCATAATATTGATATTCAGTCCAGTAATCCTCCACTGTAAAGCTCCTTTACTTTGCAGTGAAAACTGATTTGTATATTTTTTGCCTCTGAGTCTGTGTGGGATTTTTTTTTTATTAATCAAACAGAAAGTCACAAAAATTATAATCATCCTCATCAGTTCACTCAGTTCCATGTAATTAATTTTTTTTTCATCTTGATCTTTTGTTAGCACTTCTATGAATTCATCAGTTTTCCATTAGAGTTCTGAAAATGCTTATTCATTCAGGTCAGCAGTATAGTCAGTTACCAGAAACCTGTACTTGTCAGAGTCTTTTCCATGAATTCCTTGAAGATGAAAGCCCTTTACAGGAACACTTTTGCGAAAGAATCAGAGTAAACCCAGAACTGTCTGTAAATGACAAGAGACTTAAAAATGACCATGGTTAAAGATTTGATGAAAGTTCATAATAATGCAATTGACAAGGAAATTTAGTTATCTCTGAGATATACATTTTAAAGTAATAACTAGAATTATGACTTATAACATTATACCAGAACATATAAGATTTTTAGAAATTTCATGCAATGTCTGAAACATTTATATTAACATATTTCCATACAAATAACCCAAAGAAAGTTTAGTATTAGTTATTTTTTGTTTCTTTTTCTTTTTTTATACTGCAGGTTCTTATTAGTCATCAATTTTATATACATCAGTGTATACATGTCAATCCCAATCACCCAATTCAGCACACCACCATCTGCACCCCACCGTGGGGGAACCCTTAGTGTCCATATGTTTGTTCTCTACATTGGTGTCTCAACTTCTGCCCTGCAAACCGGTTCATCTGTACCATTTTTTAAGATTCCACATACATGCATTAATATATGATATTTGTTTTTCTCTTTCTGACTTACTTCACTCTGTATGACAGTCTCTAGATCCATCCACGTCTCAACAAATGACTCAATTTCGTTCTTTTTTATGGCTGAGTAATATTCCATTGTATATATGTACCACATATTCTTTATCCATTCGTCTGTCAATGGGCATTTTGGTTGCTTCCATGACCTGGCTATTGTAAATAGTGCTGCAATGAACATTGGGGTGCATGTGTCTGTTTGAGTTATGGTTTTCTCTGGGTATAGGCCCAGTAGTGGGATTGCTGGATCACATGGTAATTCTATTTTTAGTTTTTTAAGGAACCTCCATACTGTTATTCACAGTGGCTGTATCAATTTACATTCCCACCAACAGTGCAAGAGGGTTCCCTTTTCTCCACACCCTCTCCAGCGTTTGTTGTTTGTAGATTTTCTGATGATACCCATTCTAACTGGTGTGAGGTGATACCTCATTGTAGTTTTGATTTGCATTTCTCTAATAATTAGTGATGTTGAGCAGCTTTTCATGTGCTTCTTGGCCAACTGTATGTCTTCTTTAGAGAAATGTCTATTTAGGTCTTATGCCCATTTTTGGATTGGGTTGTTTGTTTCTTTAATATTCAGCTGCATGAGCTGTTTATATATTTTGGAGATTAATCCTTTGTCCATTGATTCATTTGTGAATATTTTCTCCCATTCTGAGGGTTGTCTTTTCATATTATTTATGGTTTCCTTTGCTGTGCAAAAGCTTTGAAGTTTCATTAGGTCCCATTTGTTTATTTTTGTTTTTATTTCCATTCCTCTAGGAGGTGGATCAAAAAAGATCTTGCTGTGATTTATGTCAAAGAGTGTTCTTCCTACGTTTTCCTCTAAGAGTTTTATAGTGTCCAGTCTTACATTTAGGTCTTTAATCCATTTTGAGTTTATTTTTGTGTATGGTGTTAGGGAGTGTTCTAATTTCATTCTTTTACATGTATCTGTCCAGTTTTCCCAGCACCACTTATTGAAGAGACTGTCTTTTCTCCATTGTATATCTTTGCCTCCTTTGTCATAGATTAGTTGACCATAGGTGCATGGGTTTATCTCTGGGCTTTCTATCTTGTTCCATTGATCTATATTTCTGTTTTTTTTGCCAGTACCATATTGTCTTGATTACTGTAGCTTTGTAGTATAGTCTGAAGTAAGGGAGTCTGATTGCTCCAGCTGCGTTTTTTTCCCTCAAGACTGCTTTGGCTATTCGGGGTCTTTTATGTCTCCATACAAATTTTAAGATGATTTGTTCTAGTTCTGTAAAATATGTCATTGGTAATTTGATAGGAATTTCATTGACTCTGTAGATTGCTTTGGGTAGTAGAGTCATTTTCACAATATTGATTCTTCCAATCCAAGAAAATGGTATATCTCTCCATCTGTTGGTATCATCTTTAATTTCTTTCATCAGTGTCTTATAGTTTTCTGCATACAGGTTTTTTGTTTCCCTAGGTAGGTTTATTCCTAGGTATTTTATTCTTTTTGTTGCAATTGTAAATGGGAGTGTTTCCATAATTTCTCTTTCAGATTTTTCATCATTAGTGTATAGGAATGCAAGAGATTTCTGTGCATTAATTTTGTATCCTGCAACTTTACCAAATTCATTGATTAGCTCTAGTATTTTTCTGGTGGCATTTTTAGGATTCTCTATGTATAGTATCATGTCATCTGCAAACAGTGACAGTTTTACTTCTTCTTTTCCAATTTGTATTTCTTTTATTTCGTTTTCTTCTCTGATTGCCATGGCTAGGACTTCCACAACTATGTTGAATAATAGTGGTGAGAGTGGGCATCCTTGTCTCGTTCCTGATCTTAGAGGAAATGCTTTCAGTTTTTCACAATTGAGAATGATGTTTGCTGTGGGTTTGTCATATATAGCCTTTATTATGTTGAGGTAGGTTCCCTCTATGCTCAGGTTCTGGAGAGTTTTTATCATAAATGGGTGTTGAATTTTGTCAAAAGCTTTTTATGCATCTATTGAGATGATCATATGGTTTTTATTCTTCAATTTGTTAATATGGTGTTTCACATTGATTGATTTGCGTACATTGAAGAATCCTTGCATCTCTGGGATAAATCCCACTTGATAATGGTGTATGATCATTTTAATGTGTTGTTGGATTTTGTTGTATTTTGTTGAGGATTTTTGCATGTATATTCATCAGTGATATTGGTCTGTAATTTTATTTTTTTGTAGTATCTTTGTCTGGTTTTGGTATCAGGTTGATGGTGGCCCCACAGAATGCGTTTGGGAGTGTTCCTTCCTCTGCGATTTTTTGGAAGAGTTTGAGAAGGATGGGTGTTAGCTCTTCTGTAAATGTTTGATAGAATTCACCTGTGAAGCCATCTGGTCCTGGACTTTTGTTTGTTGGAAGATTTTTAATCACACTTTGAATTTCATTACTTGTGATTGGTCTGTTCATATTTTCTGTTTCTTCCTGGTTCAGTCTGGGAAGGTTATACCTTTCTAAGAATTTGTCGATTTCTTCCAGGTTGTCCATTTTATTGGCATAGAGTTGCTTGTAGTAGTCTCTTAGGATGCTTTGTATTTCTGCGGTGTCTGTTGTAACTTCTCCTTTTTCATTTCTAATTTTATTGATTTGAGTCCTCTCCTTTTTCTTGATGAGTCTGGCTAATGGTTTATCAATTTTTTTTATCTTCTCAAAGAACCAGCTTTTAATTTTATTGATCTTTGCTATTGTTTTCTTTGTTTCTATTTCATTTATTTCTGCTCTGCTCTTTAAAATTTCTTTCCTTCTGCCAACTTTGGGTTTTGTTTGTTCTTCTTTCTCTAGTTCCTTTATGTATAAGGTTAGATTGTTTACTTGAGATTTTTCTTGCTTCTTGAGGTAGGCTTGTATAGCTATAAACTTCCCTCTTAGAACTGCTTTTGCTGCATCCCATAGGTTTTGGATCATCGTGTTTTCATTGTCATTTGTCTCTAGGTATTTTTTGATTTCCTCTTTGATTTCTTCAGTGATCTCTTGGTTTTTTAGTAACGTATTGTTAGCCTCCATGTGTTTGTGTTTTTTACGTTTTTTTCCCTGTAATTGATTTCTAATCTCATAGGGTTGTGTTCAGAAAAGATGCTTGATATGATTTCAATTTTCTTAAATTTACTGAGGGTTGATTTGTGACCCACGATGTGATCTATTCTGGAGAATGTTCTGTGTGCACTTGAGAAGATAGTGTAATCTGCTGGTTTTGGATGGAATGTCCTATAAATATCAATTAAATCTATCTGGTCTATTGTGTCATTTGCAGCTTCTGTTTCCTTATTTATTTGCATTTTGGATGATCTGTCCATTGGTGTAAGTGAGGTGTTAAAGTCCCTCACTATTATTGTGTTACTGTCGATTTCCTCTTTTATAGCTATTAGCAGTTGCCTAATGTATTGAGGTGCTCCTATGTTGGGTGCATATATATTTATAATTGTTATATCTTCTTGGATTGATCCCTTGATCATTATGTAGTGTCCTTCCTTGTCTCTTGTGACATTCTTTATTTTAAAGTCTATTTTATTTGATATGAGTATAGCTACTCCAGATTTCTTTTGATTTCCATTTGCATGGAATATCTTTTTCCATACCCTCACTTTCAGTCTGTATGTGTCGCTACGTCTGAAGTGGGTCTCTTGTAGACAGCATATATATGGGTCTTGTTTTGTATCCATTCAGCAAGCCTATGTGTTTTGCTTGGAACATTTAATCCATTCACGTTTAAGGTAATTATCGATATGTATGTTCCTATGACCATTTTCTTCATTGTTTTGGGTTTGTTTTTGTTGCTCCTTTTCTTCTCTTTTGTTTCCCACTTAGAGGACTTCCTTTAGCATTTGTTGTAGAGCTGGTTTTGTGGTGAATTCCCTTAGCTTTTGCTTGTCTTGTAAAGCTTTTGATTTCCCCATCGAATCTGAATAAGATCCTTGCTGGGTAGAGTAATCTTGGTTGTAGGTTCTTCCCCACCATCACTTTAAGTATATCATGCCACTCCCTTCTGGCTTGTAGAGTTTCTGCTGAGAAATCAACTGTTAACCTTATGGAAGTTCCCTTCTATGTTATTTTTCATTTTTCCCTTGCTGCTTTCAATAATTTTTCTTTGTCTTTAATTTCTGTCAATTTGATTACTATGTGTTTTGGCGTGTTTCTCCTTGGGTTTATCCTGTATGGGACTCACTGCGCTTCCTGGACTTAGGTGGCTATTTCCTTTCCCATGTTAGGGAAGTTTCAACTATAATGTCTTCAAATATTTTCTCAGGTCCTTTCTCTCTCTCTTCTCCTTCTGGGACCCCTATAATGCGAATGTTGTTGTGTTTAATGTTGTCCCAGACATCTCTTACGCTGTCTTCATTTCTTTTCATTCTTTTTTCTATTCCACAGCAGTGAATTCCACCATTCTGTCTTCCAGGTCACTTATCCGTTCTTTTGCCTCAGTTATTCTGCTATTGATTCCTTCTAGTGTCGGTTTCATTTCAGTTATTGTATTGTTCATCTCTGTTTGTTTGTTCTTTAATTCTTCTAGGTCTTTGTTAAACATTTCTTGCATCTCCTCAATCTTTGCCTCCATTGTTTTTCCAGGGTCCTGGATCATCTTCACCTTCATTTTTCTGAATTCTTTTCCTGGGAAGTTGCCTATCTCCACTTCATTTAGTTGTTTTTCTGGGCTTTTATCTTGTTCCTTCATCTGGTACATAGCCCTCTGCCTTTTCATTTTGTCTATCTTTCTGTGAATGTGTTTTTTGTTCCACATGCTGCAGGATTGTAGTTCTTCTTGCTTCTCCTCTCTGCCCTCTGGTGGATGAGGCTATCTAAGAGGCTTGATGGGAGGGACTGGTGGTGGGTAGAGCTGACTGTTTCTCTGGTTGGCAGAGCTCAGTAAAATTTTAATCCACTTGACTGTGGATGGATGGGACTGGGTTCCCTCCCCGTTGGTTGTTTGGCCTGAGGAAACCCAACACTGTAGCCTACCTGGGCTCTTTGGTGAGGCTAATGACAAACTCTGGGAGGGCTCATGCCAAGGAGTACTTCCCAGAACTTCTGCTGTCAGTGTCCTTGCCCCCAAGGTGAACCATCACACCCTCCCCCACAACTCTGCAGGAGACCCTCCAACACTAGCAGGTAGGTCTGGTTCCATCTCCCCTGGGGTCACTGCTCCTTCCCCTGGGTCCCGATTTGCACACTACTTTGTGTGTGCCCTCCAAAAGTGGAGTCCCTGTTTTCCCCAGTCCTGTCGAAGTCCTGCAATCAATTCCCACTTCAAAGACTGATTCTCTAGGAATTCCTCCTCCTGTTGCTGGACCCCAGGTTGGGAAGCCTGACATGGGGCTCAGAACCTTCACTCCAGTGGGTGGATTTCTGTGGTATAAGTGTTCTCCAGTCTGTGAGTCACCCACCCAGCAGTTATGGGATTTGATTTTGCTGTGATTGCGCCCCTCCTGCCGCCTCATTGTGGCTTCTCCTTTGTCTTTGGATGTGGTGTATCTTTTTTGGTGAGTTACAGTGTCTTCCTGTCTATGATTGTCCAGCAGCTAGTTGTGATTTTTGTGTCTCGCAAGAGGGAGTGAGAGCACAACCTTCTACTATGCCACCTTGGTTCCTCTCTTCAGGAGGTATGTTTTTAAATTAAAAAATTGAGTCTTTGAAACTTTGGTATTATTATGGAATTATAGTTAATACTTATAGGAGTGAAAATGCTATTATGGTTTTGTTTTTAGGAACACTTTTCTTGTGGGGCTATAGACTGAAATATTTTTGAGCATGACACCTGGTGTTTGCATCAAAATAATACAGGAAGTATAATGACAGTGTTCTATATCTTGCTTTGGGTGATTCTGAAATGGATATGTATAATTGTTGAAGTTCATCAAGCTGAAAGCTTAAGATTTTTGAGTTTAGAGCATGTAACTTATATCTAAACAAGAAAAAATACCAGAAAAGTAACTAGCAAAAAGTCTTAAAGAATATAACAACGACTGAGGACTTACACTATCACAATCAAGACATGCATAGCTACAGTGATGAAAACAGTGTGTTTTGGCCTAGGTATAGAAAAATGGACCAATGGAAATGAATGGAACATTAGAAACAGGCTCAAAAATGTATACTGATCTGATATAATGAAGTTTATTCTGTAGTGAAATTAGAAAAGAATGGTTCTTTCAGGGATGGTTATGGGTCAACTGGATATACATGTGAAAAAAATCAATCTTACCTGCTACTGCACAATATATTAAACAATTCCAGGTGGAAAAATGTAAATGTGAAAGGTAGAAAAATAAACCTTCCAGAAAAAATTCACAGGACAGTATCTTCATGACCTTGGAGTATACAGATTTTTTTTAAACTAGGTAACAAAAGTACAAACCATAAAGAAAAAAATAAATAGAGCTACATTTACACTAAGGGCTTCTGTTTATTCAAAGAAACCATTGAGAAAATGGATAGGTAATGCACAGACTAGGAGAAAATATTTGCAATATGCACAGTTAATACAGGCTTACATAGATTATTATAGGAAATTATGCAAATTGACAAAATAGAAAACTCCATAGAATACTAAGGAAAAGATTTGAATAGGCCTTATAGAAGAGGGTATCCAAATGTCCAGTCAACATATAAGAAGGTGCTCAACCTCACTGAACACAGAGAAATGCAAACTAAAATCGAATCATTTCAGGGGCTTCCCTGGTGGCGCAGTGGTTGAGAATCTGCCTGCTAATGCAAAGGACACGGGTTCGAGCCCTGGTCTGGGAGGATCCTACATGCCGCGGAGCAACTAGGCCTGTGAGCCACAACTACTGAGCCTGTGCGTCTGGAGCTTGTGCTCCCCAACAAGAGAGGCTGCGATAGTGAGAGGTCCGTGCACCGTGATGAAGAGTGGCCCCTGCTTGCCACAACTAGAGAAAGCCCTCGCATAGAAACGAAGACCCAACACAGCAAAAATAAATAAATTAATTAAAAACTCCTACCACCATCTAAAAAAATAAAATAAATAAATAAATAAATAAATTGAATCATTGCAAATGCAATCATTGAACCACCTCCAGAATATTATATTAAAAAGAGATAATACCCAGCTTTAGTGAGAATGTGAAGTAACTGGACTTTTTATATACTGCTGGTGGGAGTGTAACATAGTAAAAATAACATGGAAATTGTTTGGTATTATCTATTGATGCAGAACATACACTCATTTTGTGACCCAGCAATTTTATTCTTTGGTGTATACTCAACAGATAAGTATAAACACATTCAATAAAACATATACATGAATTTTCATAGTAGCATTATGTATTGAAACTAATAACTGGTTATAGTCCAAATGAACACTGACAGAAGAAAAGATAAATATATTGTATCTTATTTGTGAAAGCAAATATTTCCTAGTAATGGGAATACACAAATTGCTGCTATACAGAACATCATTCATAATATTGAGTGAAAGATCTAGACATCAAAGGGAATATATGTTACCAGTTATATATAGTTCAAAATAGGTAGAATTAATGTATGATAGTGAAACCAAGTAGAACACTGTGGGTCTCCTGGGCACGGAAGCCTTTCTTTCCCCTCTTTCTTGTTTGTAGGGAACGGTCTCCAGCCTGTATGACCTTCCCTGAGTTCCAAAGGGCAGATTGGAACAAGAAACCATCTGAGGGAAGATTAAAGGGACCAGAGAAGCTCATCAAGAAGATTACCTGAGACCAGATTAGAGGACTGCAGGCCCTGCGTATACTTTAGTCTTATCAGCAACCCCATCCTTGAACTATTACTATAAAACTCATCAAATCCTCCCAGGTTGGGACACGTAGTTTTCGAGGGCAGGAGCTGCTGTATCCCCCTTTGCCTGGCAAAGCAGTAAAGCTATTCTTTTCTACTTCACCAAAAACTGTCTGAGACTCAATTTGGCACTGGTGCACAGAGGCTGAGATTTTGGCATCAATAGAAGTCAGTAGGGCGTGTGTGTAGGGTAGTAATTTAGAGAGAGCATACAGGGGCTTTTGGAATGCTGATAATATTCTATTGTTTGAATATGTGTTAAGAAGACACTGAGAACAACAAAAAAAGAGCACAAGATTTTCAAGTTTTATCATTTGTTAATTATATATTAATATAAAATGTAAGCCTTTTCCCACAAATGTACACACATATAATATGCTACATATTAGAAGAATACACAATGAAATTAGAAAAACACACATACACACACAATAAAATTAGCAAAAAGATTCGCTAGAAAAATTGTGGATCAGAATTTTTCTAGAAAGCAGTTTCATCAACTCAAAAATCAGTGCAATGTGGACCTATTGTATTTGGTGAAAGTATAAGAGCTCTACAAACTTCAAGAGCCTTTGAGAACATTTTCTTTTAATACAGCAAAATATGTTATTGATCTTAAAGGTGAAAAAGTGTAATAAAACAAGGTTAAATGCTATTTGATACATATGTATTTTAAGATTTTTTTATTCTCTTAGTTTCCAAATAGCCATTCCCACTCAACCCCGACTTTTTTTTTCCCTTCTGATAAGTATTACCTTGGTTCCTAGAGAAGACCAGGTAGAACTTTGACATCTCTAAGGCACAGAGAAAGAATGCAAGTTTCTCCAAGAACTTTTGTTTCCTAACACCAAAATTGTTAAAATATCTATAAGTCTTTTGAGATGAATAGGGAGGTTTGGGGATTTGTAAAGAGGAAAGCTGGGCATTTTGTGTTCTTGTAAAGCCTTGATTTGTAAAACAAGTTGTACAAGTTGTCCTCAATTTTTAGAAGTTGTTTTTAATTCCTCAAAGAATTGGGTTGCAGCCTGAATGATATCAAGGGCCTGACCTGCCCATCCAACTGCATTATTTTCAATTTGCTTCTTTATATCAGAGAGAAGATCTTCAACTAAGATGGAAATCAAAAGACTCCTTGTTCTAGATTTAGGGCTATTTGCCTTTGGAATATTTTTCTTTTTCTCTGGGTACAGAGTTTCATTCAGATTAGGGGAGAGGCTTAAAAGAAGTTCCTATCAGGCTCTTGGGCTCTGAACATCAGCTTTTAATTTGGCCGACTTCCGACCTTAGAGTTACTTAAAAAAAAAAAAAAAATCTTTCAACAATTTTGTCAAGTTACAGCCAAGCCAAAGAAAGAGTAAACATTCCTGGCAGTACTGAATAATCTCAAAACCTTCTACCCTCCCAAGATCCAGAGCCACTCCCAAAGATAACCAAGAAAAAAATAACTTAGTTCAACCCTGAAAGCTGGCAACGGTTAGTAGGCCCCTACCCACAAATGGGGCACAGCCCACATTTCTGACCAGTCACATTTTGTGGCCCCCAACCTGATGGTTGAGCTGCTTACATACATAAGAACAGACAGTCTGGGCACACCAGGCAGGCAAAAGCCAAGCCAAGTTCTCAGGAAATGAAATGAGACAAACAAGAAGTATAGCTGTCCCTGGGAGAGAAAAGATTGACAACAATGGGTACCTCAAAACTGAAGTGACAAGAGTCTGGATTTGGAAAGGAAGGGGCAACATGAAATTATACCATCTTCTCTGAACCAGGCACTACAGAGGAACAGGAGAACTGACTCTAGTAAGAATTGTCACCCTTCACAGGCTTCTGCTAGTTTTCCCAGAATCCCATCTTCAGACTCTGGAGTCAGTGGGTTTAAAATAGAGACTGTAGCCTTGATATCTACCAGAATTTGGCAAGGTTTTCTATTAATTTTAATTTTAGTTTCTCCTTGGTTGTTTAAGGGAATAACTGGTAGCAATTTACCAGAGAATCCCTCAGAGTCAACTCTGGGAGGGACTCATATGGGGGCTCTCTTGAGGTTGGATATGAGGGCATTCGAGTTAGTGTGAAAGAATTTGATAAAATCTTTGAGGACAAACTTTTTTCCAGCGTCCCAGTTAATTGCAAATGAGACAGATTTCTGGGCCAGTGTTTTGATGATGGACCCCTGGAAAGTGCAATAAGGGAGGCACAGGTGTTCTAGCTTTTTGGCCTTGGAGCCTTTGCAGTTGCAAGGCCACTAACTTGGTGGACTTTGGTTTACGGTCTTGTAGTCTTTTCAGGGTGGAAAGGCAATTCACATAGAGATACAGTAGACTGAGTACTTAGGTAAAGGAGGATAGAGGGGAGTAGCAGCAGTCAGGTAAGCCATATAGTGCTCTGCTTTAGGTACCTCTTGCATCTTTTTCTTTTCTTTAGCCTTTTGCAATGAATCTTTCAATGAAGCTATTTGGGAATCTTGAAGCCTTCTGGAAGCTTCTGGATATCAATTAAAATGGGTATTCTATCCTGTTTGTTGATTTGGGAAACTTGCTTTAAAATGCACTTTTTAAATGAAGGAACATTTTCCATAATGGCCATTGTAATTCTAGGTTGTCTTACTAAGATTTTGCCATTTTTGTATATTATTTATAGCTTTGGGGACCACAGTTCTTAGACAGAAAATAAGCAAGTGTGCCAGAAGGTGGTGCATTCAATTCTTTGAAACTTGAGGATCCCATTTCTTTAGCTAAGCTTTGGGTCTCTCAGAGCCAAATTAATACCTAATAAGAATGTGCTGCTGGGCTGGGGGATTTTGTGGTGTTTTACCTTGTTGCATGGAAATTTTCTTGAGGTTGGCGGTGACCTAGTGTGAATCTAACCCATTCCATGAACAACTTAACCTAGCATAGGAGATTTAGAGTTAGGCGGGAGCTCTAACAGCTCTTAAGTGCTCAACTTTTGACCACCAGCTTTGTGGCTTTGGCTTCTGAGATTTCCATTAGCAGTAGATCTAGTATTCCTTTCACAAGAAGATTTTTTTTGCAGTGGTGTACATCCTGATAGCTTTTAATGGTCTGACTTGTGTCTGCTTAGATTTTAATTTCTATGATCAAAACAGTCTGAATTTCTTGTCTTAATTTACTTCTCCAAGACCTCTAGTGGTTTATGCTGTGAACTTACTTCAAAGCTTTGTGAGTCTCCTACTAGCTGCCACCCATTAAGAACTCTAAATATAACTACCCCCGAACCTTTCTGGGAACTTTAACAAATCCCAGAACCTTGCCAGGATCTCAGAACTTTTCTGGAACCTTTAACAAACCCTGGAAACTTTCCTGGATCCCAGAACCTTTCTGGGAACTTTAATAAACCCTAGAACCTTTCCAGGGCCCCAGAAAGGGGGGCTCTCTCTATATAGTTTGGATTGGAGAACTGCACACAGGGGGTGGTGCTCAAATCTGGGACTGACTTACCCAAGGCCCAGGGGTAAGAACAAGAGGAACTGTGAGACAAAGGGTTTAGTGGGCTTCTTGCCTGTCTGTCTCCTTGTCCCATAGGCCTTACCACCCAGCTTTGGATCCCATTCCTTGTCACCAAAAATAAATCAAAAATTATTAAAGAAAACAACTTGGGTTATACAAACTTCATGTGTACAAACGCTTCATGAAGCAGACGAGCCTTTTTTTTAGAGAACTGCAAAATGGGCAGAAGGCAAGAAGATTTTATAGAATAAGAATAAACAAGAAAGAGCCTAATAGAAAATATCTGATTGGCTAGAATAAAGAATAAACAAGAACGAGCCTAATAGAAAATATCTGATTGGCTAGGGCCTCATAGTCAACCTTGCTTGGGGTGAAAAAACCCAGAGTTGGCTTGGCGTTGGGATTGCCTGACTTTGTGATCAAGCAGACTGTTTATCAGGACACAAAAGTTATCTAAGTTTCCGTTTGCTGATATGGCACCCTAGGCAGGACATCTTGGGACAAGAATTTTATTTCAACAGCACCAAAGCTAGTTTTCAGCCAGAGTTTCTGCCAAGTCCTGAAACCTTGAGGTTCTGCTTTAATGACTGCATAAAGGAGGACAGAAGACAAAGCTTCCATCTGCCTAAGGTGCAGAATTGGATTGGTGACTCCACGTAAAGCAGAACGCTAACCTTAATGAAAATTAAACACACTGCACAGAAAGAGACAGACTGGAAAACTTTCAAATCTTGGCCTTGGAAATGAATGGAGCCAAAAATACCCCCTATGCATTCATAATCAAAAGATGGCTTTGACTTAGGCTGAAAACCTACGAAGATAATACAATTCCACATTCTCCAAGTGATTAATATATTTTAGCATATTACAAATGAAAAGGTAAAGATCATATTATTATCTTGATAAATGATGAAAAATGTGCAATTAAATTTAACATCCATTCTTTTTAAATATTTTTAGCAAAAGAGAAATAGAAAGTCTTTTTTAACTTAGTAAAGTACATGTACAAAAATAATTTAAAAATGTCACACTTGATTGAGAAAAAAATGAAAACATTCTCTTTAACATTAGAAACAACACAAGGATGCCTGCCATCACTACTCCTAATTAAACATAATTATGAGGTCCTTCCCTGTGCAGGCAAGTCAAAAAACAAGGTAAATATAAGAAATGGAAAAAAAATGTTTTTATAAAATATGATTCTCCACAGAGAAAATCTGCCTAAATCTATTGATAAATTAATAGAATGAAATGAGAGAGTTTAGCAAGGCTCAAAACACAAAAATCGATGCATTTCTAAAATCTAGCACCCATCTTATTATCTTCTTAATAAGAAAAAGTGATCATTTACAATAGCAACAAAAAATAGGAGCAAATCTTTTTTAATGTGCAAAGTTTGTAGGGAGCAAATTATTAAACTTTACTGTAAGACATTAAGGAAATCTGAAGAAATGGTAGAAATGTAACTATTTCAAGGATTGGGATACTTAACATTGCTATGATATAGACTTAACCAACTGATAGAAACTGCAATTGTAGTAAAATTCTCAATATGGTTTGTTTCACTTAATTTTAATACATTTAATTTAAGAATTTGATTCTAAAAATTTATACCTAAGAGCAAATAATCAAAAACATTCAAAGGCATTCTAGAAAAAGAACAATGTGCAGAGATGGGTCCTTCCACATATTAAAAAGCAGCCGTAAAGATATAGTAACTAACACAGGGAAGACTCAATATAGACAAAACACGTAGACAAAAGGCACTGAAAGAGAGATTAAATATAGACTCAGCATATAGAAATAGATGGATGCATATATGGAAAACTGATTTGAGATAGAACAAAAATGGCAGAGTGGTGTGGAAACAATAGATTCTTAAATCTCAATGTGATAGTAACACCAGTAACAAAAAAGATGGTTGGTTTAGAGAGAGGGGAATATGAGAACTCATTACTTTCTTCTTTGCATTTTCTTCTTTTACATTTCCTAAATCCAAAAAAATAAAAAGAAACAAAACAACAAATGCCATTAAAATGTGGTAAATGAAGGTAAGGAAGTAGTAATTATAAATAACTCTTGAAGTTTGGCTATGAAGAAAAGCAGAGAATTTAGACACTAGTTTGAGGGAAGCAAGGACAAGAAGACATTATTTTTGATGTTGGAATGTAGAGTATGTTTATAGGCTGATAGGAATGATCCAGTAAAGAGTGAAACCTTGATGATGCAGGAAAGTAAGGTGATCAATTATTTAAAAGTTTGTCTGTATAGGGAACTCTTAATCCTCTAAAATTTGATACAAATGAAACAGTTAAAATGCAGACATTGTGACCATGAGCTGGAATAGTACTAGGTTCTTTTCCAAATCTCTATTATATGTTTCAGAAAGAGTGGATATTAGCTGAAAGAAAAAAATGCTGAAATATTTCTGGAATAATTTTGGAGATGGAAAAATGTAATGCAGAAATCAGTGTGAAATACATGAGTATGGATACCATGAGACAAAGAAGATAATTTGATACAACTTTACTTTCTTTAGTTTCAATGAGGAAGAGGTTCTTTCTTGATAGAAGTTAAAGAGTTCTTTGGAGTTTCTTATTTATAGAAAGTGCTGCAGGTCTACAGAATTAGTGAAGAATTTATAAATGCATGGGGTGGGAGGTGAAATATGAATGAAGTTAACATTATTTTAATTCTTCCTTGACACAAAATCCTGTGTATCTATTTTGTTGTACTTTTTAGCCAACTATAGCGTTATCATTCTAATTTATATTAATTAATACAAAAATTATTTATGGGCAGGTTTAAAAAAATAAAAAGATCTTTGTAGGCATTACCACTGTTCACCAAAATACAGTGCTTCTGTATTTCTGGACACACAGGAAGATGCACTTCTCCATCCCCTTGAATCAAAAAGCAATCATGTGACATACAGGAAGACTGCACTTCTCCATCCCTTGAATCAAAGAGCGATCATGTGACTTGTTTTGGCCAATCCAATGTGAGGAGAACTGAGGCATCTTACTTCTGCTAGAAATCAGTGATCGATTTTCCAGCCTGACTCCTTCTTGCTTCAGTGATTGTGAAAGTGTATGTTGATGTGGAGGTGCCATATATTCAAGAACAGCCTGGAATGCTGAATAAATACAGGGAGGGCACATGGTCTTGGGGCCTGTCCTATACCCACAGTGATGTGTATGCAAAGATAAATATTGGGCTGCGCCAAAGAAAACTTTTAGGGTTGTTGCTACCACAGCACAACTTAGAACTTCTTGAATGAATTAAGAAGCTAAAGTAGAAGGTGAAGCAGAATTAAACCCCAGGAGAAGTAAAGGAAGCTGGGTAGAAGAGAATCTAAATCTTCTAACTATTCTTCAGTCTTAGGGAGAAAGAATTTCTATATGTAAGAAACAGTAGACAGTCCTATGACATGCTACATAACTTAAGCTATTTATTCCCTTCTAGTGGTAGGAGCTTGAATGTTACCCTACTTATTCATCTGTAATTAATACCTTAATGAAATTTTATCTCATTTTTAAAAATTCTCTTTTAAAAGCCTTTGTTGCACTGGGACCAGAAAAGCTGAAGTCTAAGATTTTGTGCTCTAAAATTAGAAAATAGAATATGACTAAAAGAAACCTTCAACATGCATATCCTTTGGAAAAACCCAGAAACTTCTAGCATTGTATTAATGCTTTGTGGTGAGGTAATCTTGTAAAATTTACAGTGCCTAGGGAAAGATAATTAAAAATTAAATAGCTGGTACTGATTCTTAATATTTTAAGAAAATATAACACATTCCTGATCTTTTTGTACTTATGTGTTGTCTTTATCATTTTATTTTAGGCACCTGGATCTATTTTACCAAAATTTTCTAAAAAATCCTTAAGGCTCACTACTGAAAATATTCCCACCAAATGATTTCAGAAATAATCTTTATGGTTGGGAAGGCACTCCTGCATGTAATAATGAGAAAAGATTGTCAGTGAATTCCCAATAATAACTTTTTAAAAGTCTCATACATTGCCTTTCCTGTTTCACTCCTTATTGACTTTTAATATTAAAAAAACAATAATATTGTTTTTATTTCAAGGGTCAATTTACAGAAAACAATAAACTGGCTAAAAGTAATACAGCACTATTACATAAAATCAAACAAGAAAACAAAGCTGTAAAATTCAGATTACCACTTTGTTCTTATTTTGGCTTGCTGGTGGGAATTTTTTGATGAAGTCTTTTAAACTTCATCAAAAAAGCCTCATACCAGTCAATGACAGTATGTGGGAGAAGAGGTTTTGCTATGTTTAAATTCCATTAGAGCATTGTGGGTTTTCATTTCCTAAATGGAGCTTTTAACTTCTGAAGTAAATCTTTTGAGGTCTAAGCTTATTTGCTCTCAGAAAAAATATGGTTTCAGTGACTTAGAAAAATAAAAATTTAAGACAGTGGTAATTTTTAAAAACATGTACTTGTGAAATATTTCCTAACCTGAACATGTAGCTAAAATTCATTTTTAAATTATTAGTTATAATGCATAAATTTCAATTTTTAATTAAATGGAATTGGCTAAACTGAGCATCAATCAATTGCAATTTTTTCTTCATTTTATTTACAGGAGGAAGCACTAAATAATAAGAAAACAGCTCATAACAGCAATATGGTAAAAAGAAAAAAGAATATTGAGTCATTTCATGATTCTTTTCCAAATTTTGCTGCTACGTTTTAATAAAGGCCAGATTAAATTCTAGAGCCTCATGCAAGACAAAGTTTGCTTGACCTACATAGGGTCAATGATAAATTCACACTAGATAAATACATGATTATATGAGACAAAAATGCATAAAAATAATGCTAATTTGTTTTTACCAATTGTATTGATTATATATATTCAAAATATTGCAAAACGAATACCTTCCTTAGTGATTACATCCTTCTCATTTACTAACTTGACTCTGAAGCTTCCAGTTAGACGTGGAAGATTGAACGGTCACTAACATTTATCTCCTTTTCTCATGAAAACTCATTAAAATAGGAATTCAAAGTATATAAAACCCATAAGATCAAAGAGAACAAGGTAGGAAATCCCAGCAGTGGAGAGTCATGGTTCCTCACTTACAACATATTACCTCCAGGGGCATGACTGATATGAAAAAGAATTGTTTCCACAGCTCCTGGAAACTTCAGTTATTGAAGAATAAATCAGATGGGAAGCCGAAAACAGGAGATTGTATAAAAGTCTGTCTTTGGACCTCTCATTCCCAGGCACTTCCTTACAACTGATAAAGGTAATTTGTATTTTGAGACAAGAAAATGGGGACATCCCTCATGGCCCCACCCATATCCAAAAATCTAAACCTAGATCAGCTTTCACTTAATGGGAAATTCCTCATTGTCAAGGAAACCTAAAATATGCTAATCACAATCTCCCAACTCTAGAAAATAGGGCCTGCTAGACTTATGAGGCAATCTCTGACCTCCTAGCCAATCATGCCCTATTTCTGAGTTGCCTCTTCTAATGTTCTCTGAAACCAAAATCCCTCTGGAAGTGTGCTCCACTGGTTGTGAGGCAGTGCATCCCCACCAATCCATGGATCGTTCCCCCTTGAATAAAGGACATGAAGCTTGTTACTATATCGTTTTAGTTTTGTCATTTGAATGTTTTGTTATGACATGGGACCCTATGACAGGTGCTAAAGATTCCGGGGACTGCTCCTTGATGCAGGTGAAAGTACCACCAAGCCCTTTGGTTCGCCGTCTTTGGCTACTCTCAAGGGGTCCCCAGTAGCTTCTCTCAGATCAAGCACTACTTACTTTGCATTCTGAGCTCTTCAAGCTTGTTTGTCCTAACCCTTCTGGATGGAAAATTGGGGTGTGAGAGACTGAAGATTTTTCACAGTGAGACTCCAGTGGGCCACAACATTTGGGTTTGTGGCCAACCTCATCAACAAGGTAAATGCTTCTGGGAGTTCCTGACAGGTCTGAAGAACTGTGCACAACCAGCCAGAAACATTAACGCTGGTTGAATTAAGAAGGCTTATTTCAACAATGGAAAATAATGGGAATCCCTTTATTTCAATCTAAGAAAGCAAGATGGCAGCTGTTAAGGGACTCACAAAGCCTGGAGGTAAGTCCACAGCATAAACCACTGGGGGTCTTGCCTATTTCCTCCACTTTTCTTTCTTTGATTTTCTCATATTTTTTCAACATCTTAAGTTAATGTTTAATTAATTCTGTTCACTTTTAAAATGCAAGTATTTGACTTTATCTCAGAAAACAGCTGTGGCCACTAAAGCATTTGAAAGTATTCCCATTTTCAAAAATAATTTCTAATTGTAGGTAGAGCATTGTAATTGAACCAAGTTTTTAGAGGAATGTTATTTTACTCAAATGAATAATTTTAGTGAAATTTTTGTCAGTTAATTTATAATTTTATTATTCTGAAAGAAGGTGTGACTGATACAGTTTCTGCTCATTGGAGTTTATTGAGATTTTCTTCATGGTCTCATAATATTTGAATCTGTTTAGGAAAAAATAAGAGCTATCCTACAAAGTTAGCTTTATTAAATGTGCTTTACAACACACAATTGTTTATGCCAATGGGAGTAGGCAAAAGCAAAGATTATATTTTCTATTCATTTTGTATGTAAACTGTATTTTTACACAGAGAGTATTTTGCATTTATTTTGAAAGATTGTGGGTGGCTGGTTAATGCCTCTTATTTGTGTGTACTTTATATTTGTATGTCTAAAAATTTCTGACATATAAATTCAACGATATGTAGATCAGCCGAATGTTTTTTTCTATGATGATTATTTGCCCTCTTTAATACTTTTTGCCTTGAAATATACTTCACTCTTGTTTATTATTCTAATTAATCTTGCATTGTTTTGTTTGAATTTCTTTGGTGAAATTTTGCTCAATCTGTTACTTATAATTGTCAATATTATATATACTATAAATAATAGATATATTGATCTTCAACAAAGTTTTAAAAACCTTTTTAAAGAAGTCTTTCACCATTTGATTATTTTACAAATGTTTTGTTTTGTTATTCTGTTTTGTGATTTCCATTCTTGATGCTTTCATTGCCCTGATTTTATGTTACGGACTATTTTTCTTTATACTCTTTTATTTAACCTCTAGCAAAATTGGGTAGTGTACATAATGTTTTAAATTTCATTAGTGGTCATTTTATGCTTATTCTCATTGCTAAATGTGTATGTTAACTCAATATTTTTTAATGAGTTTTAAGAATAAGGAAGGATCTAATTATGTCCTAAGAATTGGGATTGCATTTGACTATAACTGAAAATCAAACTACATTTATTTACAGAAATACAAGTTTATTTTTCTTATAAAAAACAAATCTGGAAGTAGGTCATGGCTGCCATTAGTTTAGAGAAGTACAGAGCGGGGTCAATGTCCCCAGTATTATTTTGGCCTTTCCCTAATGATCTTAAGATGGCTTCTCAAGCTCTAGTCATGAAAGATCTGTGGTCAAGGTATGAAGAAAGAATCATCCAAATGTTTCACAGGAGTGACCCCTTGTCTGGAAGTCACTAACATCACTTTACCTGAGATGAGGAATGTTTTTCCTTGTTACCCACTTCCATCCTCCTCCTAATTTTATATACGTATGTGTGTGTGTGTGTGTGTGTGTGTGTGTGTATATATATATATATTTTAGCTTATTAGATTTATTTTTCTTAGGAATTTTATGGTTTGTTTTCTATCTTCTCTTTGAGAAGTAATCTCTCTGATTTAATGTTTACTTTACATTTTATAAAATGATATATAAAATTATTTAGACAAAACATATTTAAGTGCTCTGAAGTGATTTTTAGTTGCATCTTTTTATACATTACTGGTAACCTGTGAGTTATATTTTATATATTCCATAGAATTAATATCACCATGCTATCTTTGCAAACTCTTGGAGTCTCTAACTTATTTCCTTGAAGGTCCAGAAAGATTTCTCAATATTAGAAAACAAAAATGGTCATGCACTACTGAATTTTGTTGTTGAGAAATCTTTAGGCAGTATGATTTTTGTTCTTTCCTAAGTCACATTTTTTCTTTTTGATTGGATGTTAGTTTTTCTGCATGAATACTTCTATATTATTTTATTTTTAAAAATTAAGGAAAAAATCCACCTACCTATTTCAAGGGTGGAGACTTATTTTTACTTATTTTGAGAAATCTCAATGAGTCATTACCATTTATAAGTTTTAGTCATTTTGAAGATCACTGTTTTTTTAAAATCTGTTTTAATTTGATTATTGTTTTGACTCTACTAGTTCTGGTTACTTCTGCATGTCAGATATCCATTTCAAGATTTCTAGCAACCTCTTGCCTATTATTTTGATCTCCTTGATATTTTCCTCCATATTCAGTGGGCAGTTCTCAAATTTTGTCTCAGTTTTCAGATATTACTTTCTGCAGTGTTCAGTTCTTTATGATCTCTAAATTTTAATATTACTTTTAATGTGTTAATTACCTTACAATATTTTTTCTCCCACATAATCTTTTCATGCATTTTAGTCCCTTTCCTTTTCATTTAAGTTTGTTATGTTATCTCATTTTTCATCATAGTCTCTTCTTTGACATATCGTCAGAATTTTAAAGGCTTAGTAACTTCATAATGCTTCTCTTGTTGTATTGAACTCAAGTCCCCCTTTGTTTCATAGTGCTGAATCTTTTAATGTGCAGATCTATGTAGCTAGGCCAGCAGTCCACAGTGTGGTTTTATGCGGAAGCTGCTACCAAGTATAGATGATAGTAGCAAAGCTAATCAGAACCCCCTCTGGCCTACACCACCACCCAGGAATTTAAATTTGAGTGCAAGAAATACTTTCAGGTGACTATGGGGGAAGAAAGAGAGGACATTCAGAGAGATATGTGAGTTATGTTAATATCAGGAAACTAGAGTAAAGATTAGGAAATTGGGTTCATACTGTCTCCAGAGGTTTAGTCATGAATCCAGTACCCGTATTTTCTACCAATTTCTTTCAGGAACAGCACCATTCATGACAACTAAGTATCCATGAAATTTCTTCTTGTGTATTATTCCACCTACATTTTTATAACAAAAAGGTCTATCTTGTGTTTGCTGAGTCAGTTACAGTTTCTTGATTATTTCTACTTTTGGTATTATGTTTAGAGGGACACTCTCAATTTCAAATCCAAGAGTATTGACATATTTTGAGGACTTGTATAGTTTCAGGTTTTGCATCTTTAGTGTATCTATATTTATCTCACTGCATGATAGGTGGTCAGGCTTAACCTTTTTATCCTATGTAAATAACTAACAATTGCCACCATCCTGTATATTAGTGCATTGTACCTAATAATTTATATGCCTTGTACACAATGTTGTTACTAATATTTCAGTGATTTTTTTGAAAAGTGAACTTAAGACAAGGTTGAGGAAAGGGCATTGTATATTATTTTTGGCCAGAGTTTCTTCTACTTACTTGATAAAATTCTAAGATCACTGTGCTTAAAATAAACTCTTTCTGCTAAATTAAATGTAACTTTTAATTGTAGTACCTTCATACAATATCGCTAATCAGAAGCCTGTCTCACGTTCATATAAATGTGCTCTAAACATACAGCTTTAACCTCCACTGATTCAAGGACTCTGTCATTATCCCATTTTCCAGGGTGAGGTAATTTCTAATTACTGCACATCCTGGTGTTTAATTTCATGTGATAAGCTTGAAGCTAATAGATGAATGGTTCTGCTTGTAATCTGAGGACAAAATAATTTGGATAGAATGGCAGGTAAAAAAGCACTTTAAACAAACTACAAAGATGAATTTCACAAAGCCAAACATATTTTGAATAAGGTTTACCTACAATCTTTCTGCCTGCTAAAACAAAACAAAAGCCCTTTTACCTTTGCAAAACCCATTTAAAAATAGATTAAAATGAAAAACACAACCATTTTGCTGTTGGTTAACATACAATGTCTTTTTAAAAAATCACAGACATCTAATGTTTTGTATCAGATATCTAATTATTTTTTATTTTGATTTTTGATAGTAGTGAGGCATTTAAAAAATATTCAAATGAGTATTCAGAGTCAAACTCAATTTTACTCTACCTCTTTTTGAAAAGGATTCCTTCGCAAATCATTCCTTCCTCTGTTCTAAATTTATCTATCTATCTATCTAATATCCGCTGATGCTTTATGAACTTTAAAATATATGATTAGTGGTATAACTGTTCAGATTTATCAGTAGTATAAGGTAAGCAAAACGCTCCTCTATGCAGTGTACATTTGTGAAGCAGAGGGGTGCTTTTACTGCTGAAGGAGTCAGGGGTGAGATGCAAGTTGTCTAAAGAAACGCACATTAAATTTAAGCATAGCTTGATATTCCCTTGCTGTTCACTCTTTTGAGTGCAAAAAGTGTTATTTGCTAACTCCATTTTGCTGCTCATGGAAAGCTGAAAAATCAATAGCTGCAGGATGATGAAACCTAAATCCATTTGATTCCTTTCCACCATTGCCATTATGCAGACAGTCAAGTGTGATGTATTTAGTTGATGCAGTACTTATTACTCTCAAGCACAGCTTCTCATCAGGGAAAAATCATACCAGATGAGGAGTAATCAAGAAATCCTGGAGAGGTTGCAAAGAGGTTCCTTTTAAAGGCTTTTTTTTTTTTTTCTCTGTCTTTGGATCTCAGTCTTCTGGAAGAAAGAAATGTTCAAATCTCTATCACAAAGTTCCAGAAAGTTCTGTAGAAATATTTTGTGTCACTATTTTCTTCAATATTTTTATTTAGTAACAATCATAACAATAAAGAACACAAGCTGAATAAATGCCACATTAAGAAATTTACCCCCATACTAAAGTTACCAGAGTTATCGCTTTGACAGAACTGACCCCCCCCCAAAGAAAATTCTTAAACTGATTTGGATATTTTCATTTTTAATGAACAGACCATTTAACTTATAGACAGATGATGCAAAGTGGTTGTATAATCCAGAGATTCAGAGCATGAAATGCCTGGGTTCAAATCACATTTCTGTTAATTACTAGCTATTTGATTAATGTGGGACACGTTGTCCTCTCTGTCAATTTTATCACCTGTATAGGAAATCATAATAACAACAACCTCAAATTTTTGGTGAGAAAATAAAATAGGTAATCAATATAAAGCATTTAACAAAGTAAACATTCAATATGACTTAGTTGTTATTATTAATCACTTCTGTGGCAATGATTGAGTTTGAATATGCAGCAACTCTTTTCTATTTTAGCAATGCTTTCGAGATCTGAATTGAATGTTATAGATATTTAACTGATAAAACATCCTATATCACATTTCTGTAATGAATATGTTACTATAAATGATCAAACGATCATCTGGTACAGCCTCCTGTTTTACTAGCTGAAATTCTAAAATAACAGAGGGTCTAAGTGATTTGCCTGAAAGTAAACTTCCATGATTGGTGGACATCCAAGACTAGAGTTTGGATGTCCTGACTTTCAGAAGTGTCTCCTGCCTTTATACTCCCATCTGTGAGTCAACCTGGACTTTCTTTTCAGACATGGGAGGACAAGATAGGTTCCAGATTATAGAAACTAGAATTTAAGGTGAACACTTGGTCACAGGGCTGTACATAAAGATTATCCTTACTACAAGTGATACAACTGGCTGATTACTTGGGAGGAATCAGGAGTTGGCAAGAACCACTATCTCTCTGACCAATGGAGTAAGAGCCATTGTGGTAGGAAAAGCCAACTGCAAGACACTGAAACTGCCATACTCCTACCAGACAAAATAAGTAAAATAAGGCAGTGCTACATCTCTGGAAGAGATCAGTCTACCCTCATAGACTTTAAGGATGTTGAAGGTGAGGCCTCCATCATGTCTGTGTTCAATTCAACTGTGTCGGTTTTGCAGAATCCAGATGGATTGTAACAAGCAATAGTGGATTACCATAATTGTAACCAGTTGTTAGCCCCTATGATATTTATAGTCCTAAAGAGGTATCTGTACCTAAATATGTCAAGGCAGCCTTGGACAAGTAGTATGTTGCTATTACTATGATAAATACATTCTTTTCACTCTCCATCAGTTGAGAGGATCCAAAACTCTGCCATTTGTGGAAAGAACACAGGAATGTACTATCTTGCCCTAAGGCTAGGCTAACACTACTTGTTTCCACTCAAAAATAACCTGCATTACCTTGATTATCTTGACATTCTGCAGAACATCCCACTGGCTCACTATTTTAATTACATCATGAAAATTGGACTCAGTAGCAGGAAATGGCATATATTTAATATGTCATGCTAAGACACATGGATGTCTGCTTGTCGGAAATAAACTCTACAAAAATTCAGAGACATTTTGTATTAATACAAGTTTTTCGATTGTATAGCTAGGGAGGTTATGTAATGTGGGCAGGAGTGTGTCCAGTATTCAGGGGATATACTGGACTCTCTCTTGTTACTTCTATGCTTTTATTGTGACCATAGCCTAATAAGGACAAGGCAATAAAACCTCAGAGCTTTATGGGATTCTTTAACGAAGAATCAGCCCACTATGAGAGCAATCTAGTCCAGCTGAATTGCAGATTCAGGCTAAGAAAAATCTAGCATGAATTCAATGACCATTGCATATGGTTTGTTGTATTATATACAAAAGATAGTTAGCCCCCAGTTTGAAAGTGCAATGATAGAAAAGACCAAAATGGTGCAAGAGGTAGACAGTATCAGATGCCTAGGCTGTCTCACCCCACATCTTCTTTGTCTCATACATAATTCTAGCTGAGGCTTTGTGGACAGTCCTGCATGGGCTTTTGCAACATCTGGTGTCAACAGTATCTTGTTTCAAGGATTCTCCAGAGCTGCAGACACAGATGAGAGTTACTCTCAATAGTAATCCAAAAACAAAGAGCAGTCAGTGCCCTTGAGAACAATCCTTAACCAATGCCATGGTGGAAGCAGATGCATTAAACTCAGGTGGAAATGTCCTCCTTTGAATATCCCAATTGAAACTGAGCCTCTGTCCACAGCAACGAGTATTATTTCACACTTACGGTCTTTTCTCCTTCCCTCAGTTCTCCAAGTTTTGAACTCCTGCTCACTGAAATTAATTCCTAAAAATACCTGCATCTAAGTCCTTGTTTTGGGCTCTGTTTCAAGGGTTTCCCAGGCAAGACATCCTCTGCAAGTAAATCTAACATATTAAATTATGTAGGCTGGTAAGAGAAATATATATTTTGGTACGGTGATTATATCACAAGTTCAACTGATGAATAAAAATATTTCTTTCAATTATGAGACCTACACTTTGTCATATGATTCTTTTCACATAACTACTTCCATAATCAATTTCATAAAGTAATGTTAGTATATATACGTATATTATATGTATACACGCACCCCCATATATATCAATATATATAAAAGGCAAATTTATAACATTTATTCCCTATTTGTTGATCACCACTATACATTTTTTTTAATTTATTTTTTTTACGGTACTTGGGCCTTTCACTGTTGTGACCCCTCCCATTGCGGAGCACAGGCTCCGGACACGCAGGCTCAGTGGTCATGGCTCACGGGCCCAGCCACTCCGCTGCATATGGGATTTTCCCGGACCGGGGCACGAACCTGTGTCCCCTGCATCGGCAGGCGGACTCTCAACCACTGTGCCACCAGGGAAGCCCAGCCACTATACATTTTAAACCAAGTTTGTTTCTTCCCTTGAGCTAGTTCCACCCAAACCCCTGCAACCTTTAGTTTCAAAACTTCTCAGCCTCTGAAATTTTAAAGAACTATATTACATCATAAATGAATTAGAGAAAAACAGAGAAAGGTCCAGTACTTACAAATGTAGTTCAGGAATCGTGGGGGAATTAGATAAGGGAATCCAAATGCTTCACTGTTTGAATAATATATTTGTAATGATATTAAATTTAGTAGGATTAAACACATAAGAGAATTGTTAAACTCATGTGCAAATTTACTTTAGTTACATCTTATTGTGTATTGTTCCTGGAAACACTCTTATTATATTGTGAATCTCTGTGGCATGTATTCATTAGAGTCATTTATTACATTTTGGAAAGCCAGAAGTACAATTTATATCAATTTACTTTCCATAATTCTTAGGGGATTTGACTGAATATGAAGAAAGTTCTTCTGAGTTCCTGCATGATATACTGTTAATTGGGATATATACTTGTACAAACTCACTTGTTAAAATGTCTAACACTTTCAGATAATTCACTGTTGAATACAAAAGACTACCTGTCAGCATCACAAGGTCTAAAAATATTATCTCTGAACATGCACACACACACACACACACACACACACACACACCTTGATTTTCTTTGATACACTTTTGCATTTGGAGGAGGAGAGGCATAGGTAATCAGAAAAGTACGGGAAGGAAACTTTCTCATATGATCTACAGCAAGTCATTTACTGAGCTGTGTTTATTATATACAGGTATTAGTCCTTAAAGGCTCTCTGAGTAGTAGGTTTTATTTTCTTATTTTTTTAACAGGTGAAGATATACATTGGGGTTTGAGGTTAGACGATTTGCCTAGGTTTCACAGCTAATAGGTGGTGAAATAAAATTGAAATCCTTTTGACTTTGTTTTAAATTTTAATATTTTCATAACCACTTATTTCTTTTTTGGATGAATGCATTAGGCTTTTGCTTTAAAAACTTACTTATTTAAGATTTTGGCATGCAATTATTATGAATGGATATCTTACATAATTTTCTGTTACCTAACATATTTCATTCCCTCTTTGCAACCTCAATCAAGACATTTATCAAATTATGTTAACAAAAGGTTAGGCTCATCTAAAACTTTTTCTAGACTGTGTACTCTTTAAAGGAAATGATTTCATAAATTGGATTATAATGGTGTACGTGAAAGACATACTTTTCATTGATTAGCAGTAAAGGTGTATGATTGTATCTCTGTCTTGTATATTATACTCAACGAATTTGTTTCTTTAATATTGCTATACATAAGGGGAAAATAAATTTATTTTAAAGATATTACTATTTATACACTTGATGAGTTATTTAAAGTAGGTAAAATATTCAAAAAAATAATTTGACTTTGTACTTTGAATACTGAAATGGCCAAGAATTTTCAAGAGATGCAAGAAAAAAGGAATAAATTACATATAATGAGAGAAGATTTTGAACTACTGATTTGAAGAAAATAAAATATTGATCTATGTAATGTGACTCTATACCAGTCAAAGTACAGACTTTTTAAACCAGGCTTAATTAAATATCACTTTGCCTGGTAATTTCTGTGGTCCGAAGACATGACTTCATATGAACTTGTAAAGACTATTCTATTCCAAATGGAAAACTAAATGAAAGGCCAATAGACATGTAAAAACGCTTTTTGCCTTTTGTGCCTCTACAGTGAAATCATATGTGTTACTACTAGCAGAGAGAGACTTGAAAAATTCTGAAGTTACTTCACTGTTTGTTAACTAATTCCAATAATTTGACAGATATTTCTATATTGTCAAGAAGTTCTTCCAAAGCCTAGTACTACTTTTTTTTCAGTTGTTTTCTAAGACTGTTTTCTCTTAACTGATGTCTGGTCCTTGATAAGTATTATAACAGAATATAGCATTTAATTTTTCTAACATTCCACATCCTGTTGCCTGGTTTATGAAGGAGACCAACAATATATTCCTACTTCAATTCTCACGATTACGTAGATCTAAACTTATCTCTTACATGAAGAAAATGAATTTTTTTCTTCTAGGTATTTAATATTTAACAATTATTTATAATATTATTATTAAATATATATTTTAAATTTACTAAATTTATTTTTCACTTTACTTTGTAACTTTGATTTAGTTCCAAAAAAACTGAGCAATTTTAATTAATTTTTCCACCTTACCACATTTAAAAAAAAAAATTCATTCTGTAAGATAAGGAATCTCTTTAATAGCTAATGTAAACACAAAAAATATGAACTCTAGAAAGTATATTACAAATGCCCTCACACCTTTGAGAAACCCATATTTTCATTTGAAAAAAAGATAAAATAAATTTGACATTCTTAATTGTAATGAAATATTAAAAATCAAATATGCTAGGATCAAGTTTTAAAAATCCCACTATACCCATATATTAATCTAGATAGGCACCTTTAAATCTTTGTACTGGCATTCTTGAATCTAGAAACTCCTAGACTTTAGGAATAAAAATGGAAATAATACTGTATGATTTCCAAGTAAACTCCTTTTAGTCATGAATATATGCATGCAAATACCTTCTAGAAGTCAGAATTGCCTTGCTAAACTGAGAGCAAGCTTAAATGGAATAAAACTCCTTCCAAATGGAAAACTGCCTCTAGTTAACAGATTCAAACTTCCTAACCATTGATGAAGTTCAGAGTAGAATACTATCATCTTCATGTATGCTAAGCCCCAGGCATAAGGGAATAACTAATTTGATTCTAAATGAAGCTGCATTCTCTCAGATTTATCATCCTTTGTAGCTAATGTATATCTTTAAAATGAAAACTTTTACAGAGCAAATATCAAAGACCTATGCAAGGTTAATTCTTATTTAAAGAAAAATGATCTCAATATTTTGTCTACTATATGTTCGTTAATAAGTTAAATACTGAATAGAATCTTTAGCGTTAGTACTTAACAATCAGTATGTATAAGTATTATTCCTTTGAGGAGGTGGCATAAACCATTAATAGTCTGCCTTGAGCAAAATTCAAACAAATAAATTTCTTTTTCTTGTTAACTGATATAAAGGAATGATCAATGAGTACTTGTGCTACCTGGCTTTTGATCATGTAGGGAGAACACAGGAAGACACACATGAGAAGAGTACTGTAGTTAAAAGGTCAAAAGTGTGGGTTCTGTAGCTTGACTGTCTGGATCTTGATTTTGACTTTCACTTACTGGCATTTGAACATGGAAAAGTTACTTAAGCTCTGTACACCTCAAGTTTTTCTTCTGTAAACTGGGTGTAATAATAGCACACACTTAATGTGAATAATGCCTGGCACATAGTAGATGCTCAATAAATGTTAGTTATTAATATTATGAGAAATGAAATGTGTGTATTTAATGTTCAAACACTAGAGATTTCTTTTTTTCTTAGTCACTATTTTAATTAGTTTGATGTTTGTATCCTAAAACCTTCCTAAAATTTTGAACAATGTTTAAGAATAACATTGAAGTTAATTTTTCCTGAGAATGTTATAATGTTCCTTGAAATAAATATCCTGGATTATATTAAGTTAGCTCAATATTGTGGTGGTACTTTTTATGTTGTATTACTTTAACAATATAGAAGGTTAGAGCTGGAAGCAAACTTAGAGGACATTATTTAAAAGAGGATGGGTCTAGACCCAGACAGATATTATAACCTTCTAACAATCACCATCAAGGAAGTAAAGGACCTGCAACAAGAACATAGGCCTTCTGAGACTTAAATCTGTTTTTCTTGTAAAACTACTCTCTCTTCTTCTCAGCTCTTAAATTGCATTTTTTTTAAACAAAAATGCACACAATTTTTCTTCTTTATATATGTATTCTTTAGAAATGAGAAATGCTATTATGATTGGAAAATAAATGTCAGGCTAATTTATATGTAGACAGCATTTTCCTAGTTTTTTGATTCTAAATAATCCTTATACTATTGAACAAATGGTTAGACATTTTTCACATCTCAGGATATAAGACCAATACTGTTAAATCTTTAATCATGCCCAGAGGCAATACATCAAAGGAATCAACTATTGTAATGATGATGACTTCAATTAACTATTTTGTAGTCCACTAATGCATTTCATTTGAGTATTCTAAGAACTTTCCAGGCATCATTACCATAATCTTCAGTATTCCTATTTGGTATTTATTTCAGGTCCTGAACATAATAAATAGAAAAGCACAGTCCCTGCAGTCAGATAACTTTCATTTCTTAGTAGAACATACTGCAGAATAATATGTGTTGTCAAAAGGAAATATTTGCCCCCAAATTTTACTACTGTAGATTAGTGACAGGTCTGTGTTGGCTCTTTACCAGAAAGGAAAGAAGAGGGAAAAACAAATGAAGGATTTTTTTTGTTTGTTTTTGGTTGTCAGAAAGCCAGACAACAGCTCCTGCTAAATATTAAAGTTGCTACAATTTCTAAATGAAGGTGAGATATGCACTTCCTTCACAAAATACATGTGAGAAAGATAACAAGTAGTATTCATGACCTTTAACTCTGGAAAGCTGAGACATTTACTAACAATAGGATCCTGGATCTTGTGATAGTCTCCTTATCCAAATTAATTCTCTTAAACCTAACCTCTATCTTATTCCACCAAGCACCTCCTTCTATAAAATAATTTCTCCTTTAACAGCTCTGTGTCTTTGTGAGTCTCAATATATGTTTGGGTTTAACAATAACTGTCAACTTATTTAAAGTGTATCTGGCAGCTCCTGGTAGGCAAAGTAAATGAGAGAGCATATGCATATACGCCTATTATTTTAAAACCTGGTGGTCTCCCTGACGAACTAACAGGTTTTCTTGACATGTGAAAACGCCACAGAAATTCATCTGCATTTGAACTTTTTCTTAAGTGAAAGAATCCTGCTTATCTTCCTGGGAATAGGAAAAAAAAAAAATGATGTTCATGCTCAGTTTCTAATACCTTAAGAATAATTCCAAAAGGGAAGAAAATGGAGTTTATCTACAAGCTACTGAAGGCAAGGCTGTGACCACTTGTGTCTAGGATCTCTGTACTCATCTCTGAAAAAATGGTGACATTTCTGTAAATTTATAATGCATAGTTCCTTTATATTTTCACCTCAGTCTGGAATGCAGTGTATCTAAAGTATAGTTTAACTCCTTTCTCACAAACACATAAAAATAGATCCGAATGACATCTGTGTGAATCCTATAACATTTAACAAATATTAGTTTGTTACTACAATTTCTGTCCCACTTAACAGGTAGAGACAAAAAGTATATAAGCTTAAATATACTATTTATAAAGCCATGTATTAGAAAATATTTTTCTTTTTTTGTTTATTTTTAAATTTCAGTTGATGAATCTAATCACTTAGAGCACAGTTTCTTTATTAATCCAAGTAAAACAGATTATTATTGATTAAAACCTTAATATTTCATTTTAAACACATTCTTTATTGCCTTTCTCAATGTGACATTTCTGAGAACGGCTGCTCCTAGCCTTCTAAACTGTGTGCATGCTCATCCCTCAGCTAATGACACTCCTCCCCTTGCTTCCCAGATAATTCTTTTTGTGTACCTAGATTGAGCTAAGCATGTCCATCCCTTTGGTGCTGTTCTGAGACTCTACAGTTAACTTTTTTGTTCTTTTTTTACCTTTATGCTGCTGTTGTTCTCATAAGCATTTAGGAAAAGTCATAGAAAAATGGACATTAAGATACAGCACTCCAGTGCAGCGGGAGTTATGGTGTGAAACCAGGTATCTGAGCAAGTTGCCAAATTGTGGATTAAAGAGCAGAAGAACAAAAAGCACTTTATGTGTAACAGAATCTTGATCATATGAGAGAGCAAAACAAGAACGCCATTTTTAGAGCCAGACTATGATAACAAATGTGAAAAGTCTGACTTAACTATCCCAAATCAGTTTTGTTAAGCTACAGATGTAGAGGAATATAGTCATTTCATTTGTTTTCAAACTGCTTTTCATATAGTTGTTCATAGTATTTTCTTATTATCTATTTTGATGGTTAGTAGTAATTGTTCAAAATATTTGCTTCAATGTGGCATATATATACACACACACACACACACACACACAATATACACATACATACACCATGGAATATTATTCAACCATTAAAAATGAAATAATGCCATTTGCAGCAACATGGATGGGCCTAGAGATTATCATACTAAGTGAAATGTCAAAGACAAATATCATATGATATCGCCTATACGTGGAATGTAAAAAATGATATAAATGAACTTATTTACAAAAGAGAAATGGACTTACAGACATAGAAAACAAATTTATGGTTACCAAAGGGGAAAGGGGGTGGAGGGATAAATTAGAAGTTTGGAATTAACAGATACACACTACTATACATATAAAATAGATAACCAGCAACAACCTATTGTATAGCACAGGGAACTATATTCAATGTCTTGTAATAACCTATAATGGAAAAGAATCTGAAAAATCATATAAATATAAATAACAGAATCACTTTGCTGTACACCTGAAACTAACACAACACTGTAAATCAACTATATTTCAATAAAAAAATAAAATTTTAAAAATTGCTTCAATTTTCTATCATTCTTCCTTATACAACCACTCCCTCTAGGAATGACTTCCTATATATATGCTAATGTTTATGGGAATGTTAATTCTATATATACTGTATTTCCTGGCCCATTTGACAACAGAGTTGGCCATGTGACTTACTCTGGTCAACTGAACATTAAAAGTATGATATGTGCCCAACAGTTTTTTTTGTTTTGGTTTGGTTTGGTTTTTGTTTTTGTTTTGGCCACACCGTACAGCTTGTGGGATCTTAGTTCCCTGACCAGGGATTGAACCCATGCCCTCAGCAATGAAAATGTGGAATCTTAACCACTGCACTGCCAGGGAATTCTCCCCAACAGTTTTAAGATAAGAGCTAGCATGTAATCAGCAAGCTCCAGAGCAAAGAGGATTTGGAACTGATAAACAGGTAAGCATGAGGAATTCAACCAGAAGAGATAATAATCCTTTGTTGTTGTAAACCAATGAGATTTGGTATTATTTGTTACTACAGCATGACTTAATCTCAGTTGACAAACACAATATCTGCTTTGTCCATAATTATGCCATCTTTTTATTTGTTCCTTCTCACTCATATTTTGTTAAATATCTAACCAGAAAATTGGCTTTTTCATTATTTTCTTCAAAAAAACAATTTCACCTTTTCAATCTCTATTTTATCTCTATTTCTTTTATTGTAGATAGAGGTTATCCCTGTTAACAGAAGGTACCTTTACTTTATTGTCACTTTCTTCTACTTCCTTTGGGCATATTCTGTAGTTCTTTTCAAATTTCTTAATGTGGATCATTAGCTTACTTTGTTTTATTATTTCTGTTCTCTAATATATACTTTTTAAGGTATAAATTTCCCTTCTCATTACTATTTTGCTTCAGCCTACAAGTTTTAATACAATAGTTTTGTTTGGTTCAGTTTTAAAGTCTTTTTGAAATGAGGTACTTAGAGATATGTTTTTAAAATTCAAAACAGATGTTGTTTTCTTTGCTTATATTATCCTTATTGACTTCTAATTTAATTGTATTGTTTGCAGAGTGTTCTGTATGATAATGATTTTGAACACTTTTAGACTGATTTTAGCGCCAAGTTTACAGTCAGTTTTTATAAACGTCCCTTGTGTGCTGTAGAATAATTTTTTTCTTATTGTTAGGTGCAAGGTTCTGTATATGTTCAACAAATCATACTTGCTGATTTCATTATTCAAATATGTCTTACTTTCCTAAATTTTTACACCTAATTTTTTCACTAATGAAAGGATTCTGTTAAAGTTTTCAACTAAAATGATGAATTTGCCCATTTCAAGGAAGTATCTTGCATATTATTATATATTACAAGGCAATTTTATTAAGAATACAAGTTCAGAATTGTTATACCTTCTCGATGAATTGTATCTTTAATAATTTTATAATGTCCTTAATGCTGCTTTTTCTTGATGTTATTTTGTATAATATTAACAGTGTCAATGTCAGCTTTATTTTGGTTAATATTTTCTTGGTATATATCTTCTATTTTTTTTCTTTCCATGTTTTCTTTTTTCTTTTCTTTTTTTTTTTTTTTAGTTTTAGGAAAGTCTCTTATAAACATCACACCCCTAATTTTCAGAAGTCCAATTTGACAATTTCTTGCTTCTAAATGAAGAGTTTGTCTGAGACTAGTTGCCTATTGAAATCTGCTTCTGTTTTTCTCTCTTTTTCCATTTTCACTGTGTTTCCACTGACTTTCTAGCCTTTGAGAAAAATTTTATTTTTTGTACATTTGTACCTTGTATTCTATTTCTTTCTGTTCCTTTGGAAGCTGAACTTTATATTTTTTTCTTCTAGAGGTGATTATTTGGAAATTATACTTTCTAAAGTGTAGCATATATACTTGAACACCATTCCAGAAAATATAAGGACCTTAGAACACTCTAACTTATATTAATTCCTTATGAAATTTCATGCCATTTTTGGCCATGAGTTTTCTATTTTTAACAGACAAACAAAAAGACATTATATTAACTATTGTTTATACAAACAAGATATGGTTAGATTTAACTGTATTTATTAATTTTTTTTCTCACTGATAGTATCATTTTCCTTCTTCCTAAAGTATATTTTTTAAAACTCTCTTTAATTTAGCTCTGTTTTTGGTATAGTATCACTTTTCTTGATCTGAAGATGTTTTATTTCACTCACATTCTTGCAAGGTTTTATTTTTTTCCACATAAAGATTAATTACTGTTTTTTTTAAAGGAGTTCTCTTTCTCTGGCTTTAAGATATTCTTTTAGACATTCCTGTGTCTAGTTATATTTTGACTCATCTGTGTTTGGGCTTCTTTTAATCATTATATTTGATATATATTGTGTTTCTTGTACCTGTGAATTTAGGCGTTTCAACAGTTCTGAATAATTTCATTCTTTATTTCTCAAATAAATCTTCTCTTTCAAGTTTCTCCATTTTTGTATTTGTGTCTAGAACTTATTTTCTAAACCTTTAAATCACTTTTAAAAATAGCTTTCTTTGTCTCTCTAAGTCCACTTCGAGTAAATTCTTTAGAATTTTCTTTCAATTGAATCATTCTCTTTCAACTATATCTACCATGCTATTTAATTCATACTTTAAGTATTTTTTCAACTTTGTATTTTTTATTTAAGAATATTTTGTTCTTTTTCAAATATGCTTATTGACTGCTTACTTGTTATTCTAATTTTCTGTTCTTAAACATCCACTCATAGGAATGTATATACATACATTTCAGCTAACTTTAATATCCAAAGTACTGAGTAGTCTAAAATCTGTCCGTTTTTGGACTAATTCTAATTCATGATATTTTGCTTGATTGTATATTAGTTGATTCTTGATTTTGCACTCATATATAATTTGATCACAAACTGGGAAATGTGGAGGCCTAAATTGATGAGATTTTTTTTCCACAGGAGATTCACTCTTGCTTCCCTTTGATTTAGAGTCCAATGTGATATTTGATATGTGGCTCCTCTTCTTGATACCAGGAACACACTTAGAGCAACCCTTCCTTCTATATGTGCTCATGGCTCAATACTGGTTGAGATTACTTCTTATGATTTCTCCTCTTTCCTGTGAGTCTCAAATACCAGTTTGTGCATAATCTGCAGTATGAGGATCCCTTTGTGTATTTGGCCACAAATGTTATATTTTTCTATCTTCAAAATTTTCTTCTAATCAAGGGGTTGATACATTGAAATTCTGAAAGCTGTTTAAATTCATCTATACAGCATTGAAGTTAATTATTTGAATGTATTTTAATTAGTGGATATTGGGGCTTCCCTGGTGGCGCAGTGGTTGAGAGTCTGCCTGCGGAGGCAGGGGACGTGGGTTCGTGCCCCGGTCTGGGAGGATCCCTCATGCCATGGAGCGGCTGGGCCTGTGAGCCATGGCCACTGAGCCTGCGCGCGTCCGGAGCCTGTGCTCCGCAACGGGAGAGGCCACAGCAGTGAGAGGCCCGTGTATCACAACATAAATAAATAACTAGTGGATATTTATGTATATATTTTCATAAAGTCATATGGCCAATTTATTAAATAAGATTTCATGCATGTATGGGTAGGGGTAAAAACTGTAGAATACTAGTTCTTTCTTTAAACCATATTATATTATACAATTTAAATTCTGACACCATGAAGTTAGGAACTTTCTTTGCTTTCAACTAATATGTAAACATGATTTAAATTCATTTATTTGTTGTTTTAATGAAATAAGGTACCACATTAATAACGAATGCTTTGGATATTATTTATATAACAGAGAAGTGTGCCATCATAAATCATCTTGGTGAATACAACAATTTTTTATTGGAAGTCATCAGAGTCAGCACAAAAATAAATTAAAATTAAATCAAACTGTAGATGCACACATTTCAAGACTTTAATGAGATTAATATACTTACATTAGGTTTACTCTTAATACTTAATTTGAATCTTTAAATAGTGTGCAGATAAAGTTGAATATATAATTTCTATTCATATCTTTACCAAAAATACGTGTATCATGGAATATAAATATGATTTGCAAAGATGCCTTAATATGTAATGTCATATACATTCATTTCTACACCTAAAAGGTCAAAGCTAATTTGATAGTTTAGAGTGTTTTATAGTCTATTTAAAATCAAATAGTAACTACACATTGTATCACATAAAATTGAGAGTCTCTCTATTTAAGGTCAAACAAAAGTCACATTTATTAATAAATAGATGAACAAATAGTAAATTAAGTCTGATTGTTTCTTTATGGGAACACTCTGCATCCTATAAATATGCATTCAGGGCATCCTGATCATACAATGATATTATAAAATCTCACTAAATATTCATTGCTTTCTATATCTCTTAACAATTTGATTGTCAAAGTATTGTTTTAAAAATCATTACAATATTTCATGCTTTATATCTCTATAATGAGATGAAAATCTCTACCAAACAGTTTCCAGAGTAAAAACTATATTGATAAATTATGTTTCTATCCCCAAAATTAAGCCCACAACTAATCTACTTGAATTTTTTAATATAATATTTATTTTAGGTAATAATGTATCTTTATATTTAAAGTTTTAACAGTACCATTTTTCTCCTATCAAAATTTTGTTTAGCCCTAGCAGAAATAAGAAAGGTACCATCTCTTGAATCTAGAAGGAAAACACCCCATCAACAACTATGTGTCAGGGAATGTACCACGTATGTTACACACATTAGGGCATTTAATGTCATTTAACAACTAACCCTAAGAGGTAGGTACTAGTATTATGGCCAGTTTACATAGGAAAGAGATATGGCAAATTGACTCTTCAACCTCTCTTTATCCCTTTATTTTATCTTGAATCCCTATAAACTCAAGTCTGGAAATATAAAGTATGCATTGTAAAGATCTCCTTACATTAGACTTTGCATGTAACCCAGCTTATACCAAGCACACATAGCCTTGTGAGTCAAGGAAGTTAAAAGTGACCCCTTTAAAGTGGCAACTGCATAGCTCTTTTAAAATCTTTGAGCAAGGTGTTTTGTTTTCCTTCTGAAAAAGCTATAATAGTGGCTCTAGAGTCCAAAGAGTCCCTGCATTCAATGTTGCCAAGTATCCACAATGGCTGCTTCCTGATTTAAAGCTTTCTTGGTTGTGAAAGATGTAGCATGGTTCTTAGCTCAGCAGAACTGTCAGTTCCCTTGCCAAGCCAGCTTTACAGTATGTCTTGGGAGGCTTTCCTGATTGGTCAAACTAAGTTCTCTGGTTCTTGAACACTTCTGTATATCACTTAATCCCTAAAATGGATTGCTTTCTTCTTAAATCTTGAATGGATTAAGTTTTATGCAACTATACTCTGGTCTGTAAATCAAAGAAGGAAACTGAGACAATTAAAATGCCAAGTAATATTAGTAACATGCTTAAAGCTAGTTATAGAGCCAGAATTTGAATCCAATTGGTGTGGGAAGAGAGCCCCAAATCCTAACTTATACAGCTTTTGCCAGTAAATCAAGTATTAAGAATATCAAAGAAGACAGACAGGTGACATGCTATTAGAAAGAGGCATTTGGGGAAATTTAATGAAAAACTGAATAATGTTTGTACTTCAGTGAAATGCAGCATCTTATAAATTATCCCCATATAATTCTGGGAATATAAAAACATGTGAAATGCATTCGAAAAGAATGGATGAGTAAACTTAACCTATTTGAAATCAGTGGTACCCAATATATAGTTTTTTGAGTTATTCAACTTTATTATAAATTATCATACTGAATTAAAACAGAGACAAATTTATTCAATGCATTGCTTAGAAATGATCCAAAAGAAAGCAGGAAAACAAGACTAGAAAAACAAAATGCAAAGGGAATAACGAGAAAATAATGTTTTTAAAGTGGTAATTATAAACCCAAACATACCAATAAATACATTAAATATTAATAAACATTTCAATTAAAAGTCAGGGATTCCTGGAATATAAAAATGTAAGACTCAATTACAAGTTATCCTCAAAATATGGACTTTAAATATTCACCTACAGATTGGCTGAATGTAAATAGATGGCAAAAGACTTTCCATAAACATGGAAATCATGAAAAAGCAGGAGGGGCAATATTAATATGACATAATATAGACTTCAAGAGAAAGATTATCACCAAAAATAAAGAGGAGTAATTCTTTAGGAAGATAGAATAATTATAGTATTATTTTTTATAATAACAGACTTTCAAACTGCATGAAATAAGAATTCACAGAATTAAAGGGAGTAATAGACAATTCAAAAATTATATTAGAAAAATGTAAAACTCCTTTCTTAACATTTGAAAAAACAACTAGACGAATATAAATAAATAAAACAATGATAGAGACACAGGTAATCTGAACAACACTACCAACCACCTTGACCAATTGGTAATTATATAACACTACACTATATGAATACAAAATGGACATTCTCTACAAGTACTTGGCCATAAAACAAGTTTCAGTGCATTTTAAATTATTGGGGTATCATCTCAGATCAAAATAAACTTAAAAAGAAACAAGTGACTTTTTTCCCAGGTGTCTTATTTTGTGAAATTTGTATTTAAGATGTAAACCCCCAAAGTCTTACTAAATGTGTAAGGTTGAGTAAGAATAATAACAGTGTTTTCTTCTTAATTCAAACATAAATGTAGAACCTTGGTTCTTAACTCACAATATCAAATTCTGACTGGAGGGTAATAAGAGATTTACCCTTCAGTGAAAAAATGTACCCATCAGTGAAGAAAATGTATCTTTAAATCTTTTTCAAAGATTTCAAATTTCAAAACTTTTAAAGCTTTTATTTAAAGCATTGAAAAAAACAATATTTGGTGAGAAGAAAATTTTTCTTACTTTTTTATTTTGAGAAAATTATAGATTAGTACTATAATTACTACTAAAAAGAAGTTGCGGCAATAGTACAGAGAGGTCCCATGTATATGTACCCCAAAATTTCCCTCACTGGTTACACCTTACATAATCATAGTACATCAAAACCAGGAAATTGGCATTGGTGAAATGTGTGTATATAGTTTTATACAATTTTATCACATGTGTACATAAATATTCAGGATATTCCTATATTATGAGACACAGAACTATTTCATCACCTCAAAAATCTTTTATGCTCCTCGTGTATAATCACACCCATCCCATTCCAACCCACCATACCTAACCCTTGGCAATCATGAATCTGTTTTCATCCCTATACAGTATGTGACCTTTGCAGACTGGCCTTAAGTGAACCAACTGAGCATTATAACTTTGAGATCTTTATAAGCTGTTGTATGTTCCAATAGTTTGTTTCTTGTATTGCTAACAGCATTCCATAGTCTGGTTTCTCTACTCTCTTCCACTGATCTACACATCAACACTTTTGATAATACCGAAGAGTACTGATTATCGTAGCCATTTAATAAGTCTTAAAATTAGGTTTGTTGATTAATTCTGTTTTATTCTCTTTCAAAATTGTTTTAGCCTTTTTAGTTCCTTTGCATTTTCTTGTAAATTTAGAATAAGGTTGCCTGTATATACAAATATTCTGAGATTTTAATTGGAATTCTGTTAATATACATCATTTTGCAGAGAACTACCTTTACTGTTAAATCTTCCATTTCATTTGTTACCAAATTTATGTATACAGAATTGTATTACCTTATTTTCCTTTAGATGACTTCAAGGTATGTAAAGATGTTCCCTGTTTCATTATTGCACCTAGCATGAATTTCTTTTGGTTTACCTTGTTTTGGATTCCCTCAACTTCTTCAATCTGTACATTTATGCCTTTTGTCAAATTTGGCAAATTTCTAGCCATTTTTACTTCAAATATTTTATGAGCCTTACATTCTTACTCTTCTCCTTCTGGAACTTAGTTGACACAAATGTTAGATCTTTTGCTATAGTCTCACAGGTCCCTAAAGTTTTGTCCATTTATTTTCAGGCTGTTTCCTTTCTGTTGTTAAGACTGTATGATTTTTAATGCTCTGCTTTCAAGTTTAATGATTCTTCTATCATCTCATTCTGCTGTTGAGTCCATCCTATGAATTTTTTAATTTGGTTATTGTCCTTTTTAATTTTAAATTTCTACTAGGTTCTTAGTTATATTTTTTCCAGAAACATTCTATTTCATTATTGAGACTTTATTTTTAAATTTGTTTTAAGTGTATCTAAATTTGCTAGATGAACTGTTTTTATGATGCCTGCTTTAATGTCCAACATCTCTGTTATCTCATTGTTGTCTATTATCTTTCATCATTCAAGTTGAGGTTTCCTTGCTCTTGCTAAGATGAGTGTTTTTCAATCATATCCTGGATATTTTGGGTACTATGTTATGAGACTCTGCATCATATTTAAATCTTCTGTCTTAGCAGGCCTTTACTGGTACCACACTGGTAGGGTAAAGAAGATGGTGCTTCATTACTACTTTGTGGGAATAAAAGTCAAGGGTCCCCTCTCAGAGACACTGAAATGTCCTCAGACATGTCAACAGAGGACATTTCAGTGGGTTGGGAGGGTGTCTCAGTAGTGCCGGGTGGTGGTGGAAGAGGGCAGCTTGTTACTGCTTCCATATGGTTTCCACAGCATTGTGTGGGGCAGCCTCTTTCCTGCCTGACGGAAATAAAGTCCCAAGTCCCCAGTTGGGTTTATCTGACTTTTAACATCACCCCAGTAATGAGTCAGGGCCTTTGCTGAAGAGTATAAACGTGGAGTCACTGGTTTATCCGAGGCTGAAGTAGGATGGGTATTGTCCAAAAGGTTTGTGTCTTGCTAATCTGCCCTCTTCCTAGTCCTTTTCTAGGTAAAGAAGTATTTTTCTTTTTGAAAATTTATTTTTAATTTTTGAAAAAAAATTTTTATTGTGGTAAGACCACTTAACATGAGATCTACCCTCTTAACAAATTTCAAAGGCTTCTTATGTTTGCTCTTTACATGATAGTCAGGGTTATTATCTGTACTTGGCAAGAGGAATAGAGAGAAATGCATCTAGTTCACCTTGTCTCAGAATCAGAACTCCTGTAGGACCCTTTAAACTGGTATCCCTGTCTCCTTCTATTGCTCTTCCATCTAAAAGGGAGATTTAAATTCATTAAAGCATGAAAACAAGCTACAAGTAAATCAATTAAAAATAGAATAGGGCAGAACAACAATTCTAATTAATTGTTCTACCTGAAAAAAATATTTATATCTTATAAACATATATATATATACACACACACATACATACACACACATATTTTTAATATTCTCACTTTGCAGGTTGGTTTGATCTACCTTCACCTTTTAAGGCATTATCCTAGTGTTCAGTTGTTACTTTCTTTTATTTCACTGTCCTCTTTTGCATAGCATGGTCTTAATAAAGATTTTTATGTTTTCTGCATTTATAATATTCAAGCATCTCTTCCGCAATAAGCAGTAATTTTATTCAGCCTTTGACTGACTGAGATAGAACTGACTTTGGGTTATTTGAGAATTATTTTCATTTTTTCTTCTGTTTCAGACTCCTGCCTAAAATATTTATCATTGTGTATTTCCAAATCAGTGATACATCACTATTTTTGTTGAATAGTTTTATAGTGAATTGTACAAGTAAATATTTCTTTTTACTCATTTAACTTGAGATCTGTGAATAATTTAGGCAAAAGAAAACAAAACTCATATCAAAATATCACATTTCTGTGTCTCAGTGTCTCAATCAGCAATATGGCAAAAACTAGATGCAAACTAAATCACTGGGTTATGCACATAATAATGAACTATTTCTAGAGTTATTGTATCTAAATAAGAAGGGAGTTATGAAAACAGAAACTCTCAATTTCACTTTTTACTAACAAATACAACTGTAATAATATAATACTTTGGTAATCAATCTTTCAGGAGAGCATGAAAATTCAATAAGAAAGTGTTTGTTTAAAAAGACATTAAAACTATGATCAAAACCTGTAATTATAAAACTGTAGATTATAGCTACAGTTTATTGGCCACCTACAATACAGTTTTCACTTAACAGTATAATTGAATTTTTACCAAAACCCTTGGCAGTATGTATTAACTCTGATTTGCTTATGGAACAAATGAAGCTTAGGGAGTTTAAATAATTTTTCCACTGTTACAGTTAATAAATACAAGATCCAACTCAGGTTTATCTGTCCAGACTTACTGTATAATGCAAACATACCTTCTAACATTATTAACTGCCACCTTATAATAGGCCACATTAGTTATTTTAAGATCATTTAATTTAATGAATAACATTTAATTAAAGGCAAATGATAAAGTATTTCTTTAGTTTTGCCAGGTCTTTCCCCTTCTTTCCTATCCTTTTTTTTTTTTGAGAAAATATGTACAATATAGTTTTCTAAATGAAGGATAAGTAGTATTCTTCTCGTGAAGGATGATGCGTCACAAAGATAGAAGAGTGAATAAGCAAATCTTTCTGAAGTCCTGCTGCTTTTTTGAAGTCAGATTTATCATGAAGTACAGATAAGACTTTTTTAAATGCTTCTATGGAAATTCATATGAAAGACATCTGAGCACCTTTTAGAATAGAGAGTGCCAGAGTCTGAAATACAGGAATAATGTGAGTAACATCCTCTGCTATTAGTGTCTTAACTAAGTATATCAAGATTTTTAAAATATCAGATATTTATTTCAGATATTATTTTCCAAAAGATGTAAGAGGCATAATTCTATCCTTTGAACAAAACAGAAATTTCGTACACCTTTCCCCAAGCATCAAGGTATAAAAGCTACTGCTCATGTTCTTCTGTCTTCCTTCCCATACTGACCTATAGGGAGAATGGTTTTCCATCTGTCTAGGTCCTAGGAATTATTATTATGCTTCTTTTTTAAGAAGTATGAGATAACTCATCTTAGGGAAAATGAAAAACTGTCTATGTCCTCTGTGCAAAAAACTTGAAGACACTGAATTTATGACGCCTGGGAGAAGACTCAAGCAGAACAAATTTATGTGCGGGGTTAGTCTTCTTTTGAGAATTTATGACAACCCACCACCTCCAAATTCCAGAGGGAAAAAAAATTATGTTCAATTCACATTTTATATTTAAAATTTTTGATTTAGTAAAAAAATATTTTATATTTTTTGCTACAAACAAAAATAATCGTTTAAGTAATATAATACTTGAAATATTTCTTAATTGAAGAGTGGTGTCCAAAGATTGAGCAATATAATAGAGGGGAAAAAAAGCCATTTGATATAGAATGATTATAAATCACAACTGAAAACTCTTGTAAAACCCTAAATAAATTCAATATTATGTATTAGAGCTTTGTCATGATTCTATTATTACTAATAGTAATAATAGTAGCTAACAATTATTGTGTGCTTACTATATGCATTTAACCAAGTGCTTTACACCAATTATCCCACTTATTTCTTATTTGGTAGAAATTTTAAATATTTTTATTATGTATATGATAAAATTGGGGATTATAAATCACATAACTCATCAATTGGAAAGAGACTCAAGATTTGAACACAGCTGCATTACAGTGTGTAATGTACAAACTTACAGTCTAAGCCACTGCTGGACTGTCCCTCTAAATGGTGCTGAGGCCAGTAGAGATATGCCCACATTGTAAAGACAAATATATATTTTTATACAATTTTCTTAACTCCATTTTCACTGATTTGCATTTTTCAGATATCATTCATGAACTCTGACCTGAGAATAAATAATGCTGCTGCATTCAGTTGACAACTGATATAGTCTCTTGGCATTTTCAGTCTGAATTGAGGGAAAGTGTAATTTCTCAAACTTCTCATGGGAGTTTAAACATGTAGTCTTAGGAAGAAAACAGAAAGTACTTCCATTGGTTATATAAAATGTCAAACAATGATATTTATAACTGATATTTTCAGAGCCCCACTGGATATCACTATGATACAGCAACAACAAAGAAATGCAAATACCTGTGTCCAAAATACATGGAATAAGCTAATTCTTTCTTTAGAAGATATCTAAAGTGAGCTTTATCTTTTGCCTCTAACTGCAACATAGCATTATACAATTTTGTTAACTAGAATGTTCATGGCTCTGTCCTGCAAAATACTTTTATTTCATGATTCAAGTCAGCACACTCTCACAATAAAACTAAATATTAGTTCTGACAAATAAGTTACTTAACAGAAAACAATTCATAATTTTTGAAGCATTCTGATTTTTGTTGTCTTCACGTGTTTTCATGGGAAAATGAAAAAGATTTTGTCAAGCACCACTAGTCACATCCTGTTTCAAACTGGAATAGTTTTTGGCATCTCTTCACTGAAACAAAAGTGACTTGACCCAAGAAAACAAACTAGCATGTAACATTGCATCACTAGATGTCTCTTTTCAAAGGTGTAGCTTCCAATTGCATGTTGTTTACAAAGTATTGTAGAGGAAACAAAGGAACTCAGAATATTTTCTATTCATTTCATATATGCAAAGAAATATTCAGCCATGGAGGATTTCATCAATATTTCACTTGCAGATTCAAGAATTTAGAACACAGATTCTGCAAGGTGAAGTTCACATGGAGAACATCTATTACTATGAAGCCCAGGTGCTCTCAGTGCAGTTGAAAACACCTGGCAGCTGATGATCATGATATCCTGGCAAAGTAGGGTACCTGAACTGTACTCTGAAGGACAAGAGAGTGATGGTTCAAGGCACTGCAGCATTTCCACCATTACTCATAAACTGTTCTAGCAGTTTTAGCAAATTTTCAAATGCAACTAACTAATATAGTGTCTACACCATTTCCTCACAAAGGTTTTGTGAAAGTTGTTGAGATTAACATATTTGTAAAGGTAGAATAATTATGCCTCATGCTCCTAGAAATGCAGTGATTCCATGCCTTTAGAACAATCTGACTTCAGGAAACTATCAATGAATTTCCTGCTCTATTTTCTAAGTAAAACCAAGTCTGTAAGGTGAATTCAGTGTCTTGTGATTTGTGTTCATATCTTTGTACTATAAAACTAGAAATGCATCATTTGTTTTAAAGGAGGGAACTGAAAATTTTGACTTCCATTCAATCAAATATCTCTCTATATATTTCAATACATCTATATCCACATATTTATATCTATACATATAGATATATAGATAAATGACCATATATATATATATATATATATATATATATATGCAAGAACATAAACTAACTAGTAGCTTTGCATACAAAATAAACTAGTGAGTGATGTTCCTTCTCTCAATGGGCTTAATAAAAAAGGTTAGGTAAGACTGTGAAAACTATGATTACTCTGAGAGGTGAACTTAATCAGTGCTAATGTTTACTGGCTGGATTCCTCAATATTCTTCCTAAACACAGCGTCTCCGTAAACCTCAACCCTTTCTAACCTTATCAGTCATTGATGATGATGCTTATGTTAGAATAAACAATCATTTCTTATCTAAGACCATTGAAACCCTTTCATTTGGAAATTCTGGAGATCCTGTAATTTTATATCCTCATGTAAAGGAATTCCCTCAAAGTTGTCATGTTTTTCATCATTTAGTACATCCATTCTTTTAGTAGATATATATTACCTGTTACCAACCAAGAAAGTAGTAGAGGCAGCCAAAATATTGAGTAAGATGTATATCCACTCTCAGAGAAATTGCAGTCTAGTGCACCTATAGCACTGATTTCAGTATCAGACAGAACCTAATTACAGTATTTGCCCCAACACTTACTTAAATATATTTCATAGAGATGTTAAGAGAAATTATGTAATATTTGTGATCCTCATTGCACTGTAAGGCACAAGATAAGCAGTCAATAATTAGGATTTTACAATATAACATTCAATAATAGAATTCAAATTATGTCACTAAAAGAACAACCTCAAATATTCGTTAGATATTTTTCTGATGAATTATACAACAAATATTCTATTTCTTTGTAGCTATTTTGTCCTCATCTTTGAAAAAAATCACAGAAGCCAAGTGAATAATAACTTTTTTCTAACCACAAAAGTTGTCCAAGTTGAATTAATTTGTATTTTCAAACCTATTTGTTTAACACATATTTGGCTTTGTGAAAAGACATCTCTTTACAAGTTAAAATTATGCTAAAAAATGAAGCGTATTATATATTTGTGTAATTTTTAAGGTAAACTTAAAAAATAAACAAAAGTGCACTCATCATCAGAGTTTAGTTTTACAAATTTTCAGGAAGTAAATCCACTCATGTAACCAGTACTCAGACCAAGAAAGAGAACACTGTTAGCAATACACACTTGCACAGTTTTGTGCCCTTTTTGAACTATGTATAAATAGAATCATGCAGGGTATATGCTTTTGTGTCTGGCGTCTTTCATTTGATATTATATATCTAGCAGTAATTATTCAATATCATTATTATGTAATATTATATTGCATGGATATAGCACAGTTTATCTATTCTAATGTTGATGGACATTTGGTTGATTCCAGATATTGATTCTTATGAATTGTAATGCTGTGAACACTCTTTTATGTGTTTTTACTGAAAATATGGCTACATATCTGTTCAAAACAAAATGTTTGTGTGTTTGTCTCCATATTATGCTTGTGAGATCCATCACATAGCTGTTTATAGTGGTAGTGCATTCATTCTCTGTAATGTCAGAGTACTGTGTTTTGATATGTGTTTTTCTTGCTGGTTTCCCCGTGGATGAACATTTTTCTGATTTAGGTTGAATTTGCCTAGAATGAGGTTTGCTCCAGAGAATGTCTGTTAATAGCCTACTTATTCTTTGCCTCTTTACTGCAACCCAGAAACACCTCCCTTAGTCAATTTAACACTTGGCAATCAATGCATAAAGGCCCAGAACAAAGAATTATTACTGCTTTCGTCATGTGAAAACCTGAGAAAATACTCTATACAAAGAGTTAAAACTCTTTTAGCATTTTTTAATTAAGTAGCCATTGACTTTATGGTTATTTTATTAGCTTTTCTTTTTAGAATCCTTTATAATTAAGCAGAGTCAATGCCTAATTTACTAAAACCTTCACTTCTTAGTGCTCTTTTATCTCACACTTGGATTACCTTCTTGTGTTTCTAGAAACTTAGAAAGTTATGGGAAGAATAAACTTTGATTAGACTTATTCAAAATTAAAGTTCATGTAAAACTGGGGAAAGAATTACTCAGTTGCATCAATCCTAGTGGCTCTGTGGTTCTCACCAGCAAGTTTCATGCTGGATGGTTCTTTAGACATTGTTTACTTTATTTTAAATAATCAAGTCATTTATATTTTATCTTATCTTGATTTTAAGTCTCTGATACTATGTAAAGCAGTATTTTTTTCTTCTCAAATAAAATTTTATTAATTAAGAAATATTTTACTGCTCAAGTACTATATTTATTTTGAATTTTAGTTTTTTCTACTATTAATGTACAATTTCAACATTCCTTAGACACGTTTGCCAATAGTGGTGTTAAAAGTAAGTGTTTAGGTCACTGCCAGGGTCCTGGGATCCAGGGACAACTTCCCCAGGAAAACGCCCGGTGCGCCTCAGGCTGGTGCAACGTCACGCTGGCCTCTGCCGCCGCACGCTCGCCCCGCACTCCGTACCACTCCCTCCGCCCTGCCTGAGTGAGCCAGAGCCCCCCCGCATCAGCGGCTCCTTTAACCCCGTCCTGTCTGAGCGACGAACAGACGGATCTGGCGACCTAAACACAGAGGCGGGGACAAATAAAAGCTGAACCCCAGGAGCTGTGCGAACAAACAAGAGAAAGGGAAATCTCTCCCGGCAGCCTCAGGAGCAGTGGATTAAATATCCACAATCAACTTGATGTACCCTGCATCTGTGGAATACCTGAATAGACAACAAATCATCCCAAATTGAGGAGGTGGACTTTGAGAGCAAGATTTATTATTTTTTCCCCTTTTCCTCTTTTTGTCAGTGTGTATGTGTATGCTTCTGTATGAGATATTGTCTGTATAGATTTGCTTTCACCATTTGTCCTAGGGTTCTATCTGTCCATTTTTTTTTTTACTTAAAAATTTTTTTTCTTAATAATTATTTTTTTATTTTAGTGACTTTATTTTACCTTATTTTATTTTATTTTATTTTACCTCTTTCTTTCTTTCAAGTTTTTCTCCCTTTTATTCTGAGCCATGTGGATGAAAGGCTCTTGGTGCTGCAGCCAGGAGTCAGTGCTGTGCCTCTGAGGTGGGAGAGCCAACTTCAGGACACTGGTCCACACGAGACCTTCCAGATCCACATAATATCAAATGGTGAAAATCTCCCAGAGATCTCCATCTCAACAGCAACACCCAGCTTCACTCAACGACCAGCACGCTACAGTGCTGGACATCCTATGCCAAACAACTAGCAAGACAGGAACACAATTCCATGTATTAGCAGAGAGGCTGCCTAAAATCATAATAAGTCCACAGACACCCCAAAACACACCACCAGACGTGGACCTGCCCACCAGCAAGACAAGATCCAGCCTCATCCACCAGAACACAGGCACTAGTGTCCCCTCCACCAGGAAGCCTACACAATCCACTGAACCAACTTTAGCCACTGGGGACAGACACCAAAAACAACGGGAACTACGAACATGCAGCCTGCAAAAAGGAGACCCCAAACACAGTAAGATAAGCAAAATGAGAAGACAGAAAAACACACAGCAGATGAAGGAGCAAGATAAAAACCCACCAGACCTAACAAATGAAGAGAAAATAGGCAGTCTACCTGAAAAAGAATTCAGAATAATGATAGTAAAGATGATCCAAAATCTTGGAAATAGAATAGACAAAATGCAAGAAGCATTTAACAAGGACCTAGAAGAAATAAAGATGAAACAAGCAACGATGAACAACACAATAAATGAAACAAAAAATACTCCAGAAGGGATCAATAGCAGAATAACTGAGGCAGAAGAACGGATAAGTGACCTGGAAGATAAAATAGTGGAAATAACTAATGCAGAGGAGAATAAAGAAAAAAGAATGAAAACAATTGAGGACAGTCTCAGAGACCTCTGGGACAACATTAAACGCACCAACATTCGAATTATAGGAGTTCCAGAAGAAGAAGAGAAAAAGAAAGGGACTGAGAAAATATTTGAAGAGATTATAGTTGAAAACTTCCCTGGTATGGGAAAGGAAATAGTTAATCAAGTCGAGGAAGCACAGAGGGTCACATACAGGATAAATCCAAGGAGAAATACGCCAAAACACATATTAATCAAACTATCAAAAATTAAATACAAAGAAAACATATTAAAAGCAGCAAGGGAAAAACAACAAGTAACACACAAAGGAATCCCCATAAGGTTAACAGCTGATCTTTCATCAGAAACTCTGCAAGCCAAAAGAAACCGGTAGGACATATTTAAAGTGATGAAAGAGAATAACCTACAAACAAGATTATTCTACCCAGCAAGGATCTCATTCAGATTTGAGGGAGAAATTAAAACCTTTACAGACAAGCAAAAGCTGAGAGAGTTCAGCACCACCAAACCAGCTTTACAACAAATGCTAAAGGATCTTCTCTAGGCAAGAAACACAAGAGAAGGAAAAGACCTATAATAACAAACCCCAAACAATTAAGAAAATGGGAATAGGAACATACATATCGATAATTACCTTAAATGTAAATGGATTAAATGCTCCCACCAAAAGACACAGACTGGCTGAATGGATACAAAAACAAGACCCACATACATGCTGTCTACAAGAGACCCACTTCAGACCTAGAGACACATACAGACTGAAAGTGAGGGGATGGAAAAAGATATTCCATGCAAATTGAAAGCAAAGGAAAGCTGGGGTAGCAATTCTCATATCAGACAAAATAGACTTTAAAATAAAGACTGTTAGAAGAGACTAAAAAGGACACTACATAGTGATCAAGGAATTGATCCAAGGAGAAGATATAACAATTGTAAATATTTATGCACCTAACATAGGAGCACCTCAATGCATAAGGAAAATACTAACAGCCATAAAAGGGGAAATCGACAGTAACACACTCATAGTACAGGACTTTAACACCCCACTTTCAACAATGAACAGATCATCCAAAATGAAAATAAATAAGGAAAGACAAGCTTTAAATGATACATTAAACATGATGGACTTAATTGATATTTATAGGACATTCCATCCAAAAACAACAGAATACACATTTTTCACAAGTGCTCATGGAACATTCTCCAGGATAGATCATATGTTGGGTCACAAGTCAAGCCTTGGTAAATTTAAGAAAACTGAAATTGTATCAAGTATCTTTTCTGACCACAATGCTATGAGACTAGATATCAATTACAGGAAAAGATCTGTTAAAAATACAAACACATCCAGGCCAAACAATACACTACTTAATAACGAAATGATCACTGAAGAAATCAAAGAGGAAATTAAAAAATACCTAGAAATAAATGACAAGGGAGACACAACGACCCAAAACCTATGGGATGCTGCAAAAGCAGTTCTAAGAGGCAAGTTTATGGCAATACAATCCTACCTTAAGAAACAGGAAATATCTCAAATAAACAACCTAACCTTGCACCTAAAGCAATTAGAGAAAGAAGAACAAAAAACCACCAAAGTTAGCAGAAGGAAAGAAATCATAAAGATCAGATCAGAAACAAATGAAAAAGAAATGAAGGAAATGATAGCAAATATCAATAAAACTAAAAGCTGGTTCCTTGAGAAGATAAACAAAATTGATAAACCATTAGCCAGACTCATCAAGAAAAAAAAGGGAGAAGACTCAAATCAATAGAGTTAGAAATAAAAAAGGAGAAGTAACAACTGACACTGCAGAAATACAAAGGATCATAAGCGATTACAACAAGCAACTCTAGGCCAATAAAATGGACAACCTGGAAGAATTGGACAAATTCTTAGAAATGCACCACCTGCCAAGACAGAATCAGGAAGAAATAGAAAATATGAACAGACCAATCACAAGCACTGAAATTGAAACTGTGATTAAAAATCTTCCAACAAACAAAAGCCCAGGACCACATGGCTTCACAGGCGAATTCTATCAAATATTTAGAAAAGAGCTAACACCTATACTTCTCAAACTCTTCCAAAATATAGCAGAGGGAGGAACACTCCCAAACTCATTCTACGAGGCCACCATCACCCTGATACCAAAACCGGACAGGGATGTAAGAAAGAAAGAAAACTAGAGGCCAATATCACTGATGAACATAGTTGCAAAAATCCTCAACAAAATACCAGCAAAAAGAATCCAACAGCATATTTAATGGATCACACACCATGATCAAGTGGGGTTTATCCCAGGAATGCAAGGATTCTTCAATATATGCAAATCAATCAATGTGATACACTATATTAACAAATTGAAGGAGAAAAACCATATGGTCATCTCAATACATGCAGAGAAAGCTTTCGACAAAATTTAGTACCAATTTATGATAAAAACCCTCTAGAAAGTAGGCATAGAGGGAATTAAAGTAGCAGGATACAAAATTAATGCACAGAAATCTTTTGCATTCCTATACACTAATAATGAAAATTCTGAAAGTGAAATCAAGAAAACACTCCCATTTACCACTGCAACAAGAAGAATAAAATATCAAGGAATAAACCTACCTAAGGAGACAAAAGACCTGTATGCAGGAAATTATAAGACACTGATGAAAGAAATTAAAGATGATACAAATAGATGGAGAGATATACCATGTTCTTGGATTGGAAATCAACATTGTGAAAATAACTACTACCCAAAGCAATCTACAGATTTAATGCAATCCCTATCAAACTACCACTGGCATTTTTCACAGACTGGAACAAAAAAATTTCACAATTTGTATGGAAACTCAAAAGACCCCAAATAGCCAAAGCAATCTTGAGAATGAAAAACGGAGCTGCAGGAATCAGGCTCCCTGACTTCAGACTATACTACAAAGCTACAGTAATCAAGACAGTATGGTACTGGCACAAAAACAGAAATACAGATCAATGGAACAGGATAGAAAGCCCAGAGATAAACCCATGCACATATGGTCACCTTATTTTTGATAAAGGAGGCAAGAATATACAGTGGAGAAAAGACAGTCTCTTCAATAAGTGGTGCTGGGAAAACAGGACAGCTACAGGTAAAAGTACGAGATTAGATCACTCCCTAACACCATACACAAAAATAAGCTCAAAATGGATTAAAGACCTAAATGTAAGGCCAGAAACTATCAAACTCTTAGAGGAAAACATAGGCAGAACACTCTATGACATAAATCACAGCAAGATCCTTTTTGACCCGTCTCCTAGAGAAATGGAAATTAAAAAAAAACAAAACAAATGGGACCTAATGAAACTTCAAAGCTTTTGCACAGCAAAGGAAACCATAAACAAGACCAAAAGACAACCCTCAGAATGGGAGAAAATATTTGCAAATGAAGCAACTGACAAAGGATTATACTCCAAAATTTATAAGCAGCTCATGCAGCTCAATAACAAAAAAACAAACAACCCAATCCAAAATTGGGCAGAAGACCTAAATAGACATTTCTCCAAAGAAGATATACAGACTGCCAACAAACACATGAAAGAATGCTCAACATCATTAATCATTAGAGAAATGCAAATCAAAATGACAATGAGATATCATCTCACACAGGTCAGAATGGCCATCATCAAAAAATCTAGAAACAATAAATGCTGGAAAGGGTGTGGAGAAAAGGGAATCCTTTTGCACTGCTGGTGAGAATGTGAATTGGTACAGCCACTATGGAAAACAGTATGGAGGTTCCTTAAAAAAACTACAAATAGAACTACCATAAGACCCAGCAATCCCATTACTGGGCATATCCACTGAGAAAACCATAATTCAAAAAGAGTCATGTACCAAAATGTTCATTGCAGCTCTATTTACAATAGCCAGGAGATGGAAACAACCTAAGTGTCCATCATCAGATGAATGGATAAAGAAGATGTGGCACATACATACAATGGAATATTACTCAGCCATAAAAAGAAACGAACTTGAGCTATTTGTAATGAGGTGGATACCTAGAGTCTGTCATACAGAGTGAAGTAAATCAGAAAGAGAAAGACAAATAGTATGTTAACACATATATATGGAATTTAAGAAAAAAAAATGTCAGGAGGAACCTAGGGTTAACATAGGAATAAAGACACAGACCTACTAGAGAATGTACTTGAGGATATGGGGAGGGGGAAGGGTAAGCTGTGACAAAGTGAGAGAGTGGCATGGACATATATACACTACCAAACGTAAAATAGATAGCTAGTGGGAAGCAGCGGCATAGCACAGGGAGATCAGCTCGGTGGTTTGTGACCAGCTAGAGGGGTGGGATAGAGAGGGTGGGAGGGAGGGAGGCACAAGTGGGAAGAGATATGGGAACATATGTATATGTATAACTGATTCACTTTGTTATAAAGCAGAAACTGACACACCATTGTAAAGCAATTAAACTCCAATAAAGATGTAAAAAAAAGGAAGAAAAAAAGTGAACAGTATTTGTAGTATGGAATTCTCAAAAACACATAGGTATCTTATGGCAAGATATCTTAAGTCATCCTCAATGATTTTTTAGAAGAGGTTGAAAACATAAACTATAGCAGTTGCCTTATGTTGTTATCTATTGCATTTTATCCCCAAATTATTTTTGGAACAACAATTATTGACATGGTGGATTGGCATATTTTAATTCTGGGAGGGAAGACAGTAGGAAGGGCATTTGGGAATAATGAGTTAACAATTAACTATTCTTGAGGATATTACATGAACTGTCAAAGAAAAATTGCACCAGATAGAGTTTAACAGTCAAGGAAGACTTTATTCAAGACTATTGCAATAGAGGTCAAGACTATTGTAATGGGGAGAGAGGCCATACTCAACTTCACTGAAACCAAAGGCAAGAGGATTTTTGCAGAATCGGGTGAGCTAATGTAAAAGTACAGGAGGACATTAGGGATGGAGTTTGGTCCATGTGATTAGGTCATCAGTGTTTGCTAATTGGCTTAACAAAGTTAGGGTCCTACCCTCCACACAGAGACTGGAAGATGGGGGCCCTATCTTCTTGATGATTACATTTCAAAGGGATGACTTCCAGATCCTTTATAAAGATATCCTTAGGTTGCAGAAGATTTACATCTCATGGGACAGAGGAAGAATTTTCAATGGCAAATTTTCTAAAGTAAATGCTCTAAGAAAAGGGAGGTCTTGGGGACCATAGTCAGGAAAAAACCTACCTAAAGTTTATTCAAGTAGAGGGTATGTTAGGGACCTCTTGGTCAATACAAAAAATTTGGTTTCATACAGAGTCAGGTATAGAATTGCGTTTTTAATCCAGTAATATGTTTCTCAAAAACAAACAACCTAATTAGGCTGTACTTAGTTATGTCTTGAATATGAAAATTGACCTTTACTCTGATTCCGGCTTAGGCAGAGTTATAAAAACATATAAGAAAATATTTAGTATATTGGGCATATTTAATATCCAGACATATTCTTATAATTTCAATATAAATATACATTAATTTTCAAGCATAACTTTTTTCAAGAATTCAAAATTAAATCTTAATACTAACTGCTTTCATTATCTTATGTTCTTCAAATGAGTCCAATTACCTGGTAGTTTTTATATAAGCTAGACCTGATAAGTTTAATTTCTTCTGATTATAAATGAAACCCAAAAGCAATGACTCCCTCTGGACCACAGACAAATTCCATGTTGCTGTAATTTAGTGTCACTGTCAAATAATAAGAAAACAAAATATTTCAGCCTGATGTGAAATGAGTATATTTAGTCATTGTTAAAAAAAATGCAATTTTATCATCGGAGAAGAAAACATAAAAAAAATCTTAAAATTACCTTTTGCATGTTAATTGCCCACTGTTCAGAGGTCTTTTGACACTTAGTGGTTTTGCACAGGGTTATATAAATTACCACTTCCTGTTTTGCTCTTAGTCATGAATTTCCTGTTTTCTACATAATGCTGTCCTACTTAAACACTTTCTCTCCCTGCTTGTCAAACTGCTATTTCTAAATTTCACATTGCTGCATACAATACATGATGCGGAACACAAATTCTATTAAATTTTTTTGTGTTAAGTGGTTTTATATTTTGTATCATAAATAAATGCAAAAGAAGAAGTTTTTAAATGATTTCTACAGAGCTATACTATTTCAAATGTAAAATAATTTGTTTCTTTATTGATAAATGAAAATAAAATAAGACCACAAACTACTTTTTCAAAAAATCAGTTTGGATATCTGAGAATTGCTACAGTATCTCTCATTCTACAATAGCTCAAATATTTGCTTTCTAAACTGTAATCAAATATGAACAACTTTTGAGAACAAACGAATAAACATAGATGAAACCCCTTTGGCATTCACAAGATGTTAACATAAGAGCTAGTCATAATTTTTAAACAAAAACAACAACAACAAAAAAAAAAACAAAAGAATAAACATTTGTGGAATTATTAAGACTTTGTTTTTGGAACTATACATGACTTTCTGGTTTCCATACATCTTTTTTTTTTAACATCTTTATTGGAGTATAATTGATTTACAATGGTGTGTTAGTTTCTGCTTTATAACAAAGTGAATCAGTTATACATATAAATATGTTCCCATATCTCTTCCCTCTTGCGTCTCTCTCCCTCCCACTCTCCTTAGCCCACCCCTCTAGGTGGTCACAAATCACCGAGCTGATCTCCCTGTGCTATGCCGCTGCTTCCCACTAGCTATTTTACGTTTGGTAGTGTATATATGTCCATGCCACTCTCTCACTTTGTCACAGCTTACCCTTCCCCCTCCCCATATCCTCAAGTCCATTCTCTAGTAGGTCTGTGTCTTTATTCCTGTCTTGCCCCTAGGTTCTTCATGACCTATTTTTTTTCTTACATTCCATATATATGTGTTAGCATACGGTATTTTTCTCTTTCTGACTTACTTCACTGTGTATGACAGACTCTAGGTCCATCCACCTCACTACAAATAACTCAATTTCATTCTTTTATGGCTGAGTAATATTCCACTGTATATATGTGCCATATCTTCTTTATTCATTCATCTCTTGATGGACACTTAGGCTGTTTCCATGTCCTGGCTATTGTAAATAGAGCTGCAATGAAAATTTTGGTACATGACTCTTTTTGAATTATGGTTTTCTCAGTGTATATGCCCAGTAGTGGGATTGCTGGGTCATATGGTAGTTCTATTTGTAGTTTTTTAAGGAACCTCCATACTGTTTTCCATAGTGGCTGTATCAACTCACATTCCCACCAGCAGTGCAAAAGGATTCCCTTTTCTCCACACCCTTTCCAGCATTTACTGTTTCTAGATTTTTTGATGATGGCCATTCTGACCGGTGTGAGATGATACCTCATTGTAGCTTTGCTTTGCATTTCTCTAATGATTAATGATGTAGAGCATTCGTTCATGTGTTTGTTGGCAGTCTGTATATCTTCTTTGGAGAAATGGCTATTTAGGTCTTCTACCCATTTTTGGATTGGGTTGTTTGTTTTTTGACATTGAGCTGCATGAGCTGCTTGTAAATTTTGGAGTATAATCCTTTGTCAGTTGCTTCATTTGCAAATATTTTCTCCCATTTTGAGGGTTGTCTTTTGGTCTTGTTTATGCTTTCCTTTGCTGTGTAA